>NC_089761.1:5013207-5075707 GCF_040412425.1 Macrobrachium rosenbergii
GAGAAAGGATGACCAGATAACTTTCTTGGATTATGCCTACAAAGTGAGAAGATGTTTTAAACGATGGTTGGAGGCTGCTAAAGTTAAAACATTTGAAGATCTTGAAGAATTATTTGTCCTTGAACAATATCTTAGGGGAATTCCTGAACACATAAGAGCCTATTTGCGAGAGAGAGAGGTGAATAAACTTGACAAAGCTGCTACACTCAGTGAGGACTACAACATTATCAGCAGCAGAAGGAACTATAATGTCAAGTACCAGAATCAACGCACAGGTTTTAGGTCTCATCCAAATTTCAGGAGCAGATTTAATGGGAATCCTACAAGTGGCAATGTAAAATCCTCATATAATAATGTTGCAAGGCAATTACAGAAGCCTAATGTTGTCTGCTACAAGTGTGGAAGAGCAGGACACTTCAGTCGGGAGTGTCATCAGACACATTGGCAGTCCAAACCAGTTGGTCAAGTAGTAAGAAATGACCAGGTGAAACAGACTACAAAGAACAATGTGGGGAGGAGTCAAGCTCCAGTGAAGACTGAGACTAAACAAGCTGAATGTTTAGCAACCAGTGGAAATGTAACTTCAAGCAGTGAGTGGCTGAGCAGTTTGGAGGCTTTTAAGCCATATATCTATGAGGGTACGCTGACAACTCCAGGAGGAAGTGTGCAGGTACCAGTCAAGGTGTTACGTGATATAGGGAGCAACCATAGTGTGGTAGTCCGTGGTGCTCACCCCCAGTTGGAGGAGAATCTTACAGGAGATTCTGTTATTTTGAAGGGTATAGGAGGAGAAGAGGATTAGTCCTACGGTAGATTTGGAGAAGAATAACCCCCACCTGTTTCCTAGCTGTGTGACTACTAGGAGTATGAAGAGGACTATGCCTGTAATTGAAGAGACTGAGGATTTACCCACTCAAGAAGGGTCTTTGAGGTTGGAAGAGCTGTTCCAGGGAAATGATGTTACCCCTAATGTTGATCAAGAAGAGGTTTCCCAAGAAGAAGCTGTCGTCCCTGAAGAGACTCTGAGTAGTCAAGATGTTCCTGAAGGTAAAAGTGAAACTACAGTAGCTGAGTTAGCAGATACTGAGAGCTCAACCCTTGAAGTTGGTCAGGTGACCAGGGAGAAGCTAATGGACCTACAGAAAAAGGATGTATCCTTAGCTGAGCTGTTTTTCAGAGTTGTTGATCAAGAAGAGATGCAACAAACTCCTACCTGTTATTATCTGAAGGAAGGTATGCTGATGAGAAAGCATAGACCTGCAGATATACCAGGAGATGCTGAATGGGGTGAATATCATCAAATTTTTATCCCACGTCCATTGAGGAAGCAAGTAATAGCAGTAGCTCATGAGTCTGGACATATGGGAATTAGGAAGACTATGGAGAAGACCATGAAATATTTTTTCTGGCCTGGACTTCACAAAGATGTTAGCAAGTTCTGTCAGGGAGTGTCATACCTGCCAGATAGCTGGAAAGCCAAATGAAACCATTCAGAAAGCCCCCTACAACCTATAGAAGTTAGAGGAGAACCCTTCAGCAAGGTGATTATAGATATGGTTGGACGACTGCCGAAGACGAAGAAGGGTCATGAGTATCTGTTAACATTGATGTGTCCTGTGACAAGATATCCTAAGGCAATCCCTGTTAGAAACATATCTGCCAAGATAGTTGCTGAGAAACTAGTGGAGTTTTTCTCAAAGTTTGGAATACCTGAAATTGTACAAAGTGATAAAGGAACCAATTTTACTTCCAAACTGTTTCAGGATGTGATGAACTTGTTAGGAGTGAAACAACAGTTGTCCACTGCATATCACCCAGAGACTCAAGGAGCCTTGGAAAGGATTCACCAGACATTGAAAAGTATGCTGACTAAGTATTGTTCTGAGTCAGGCAGAGACTGGGATGTTGGTGTACAATTGATGTTATTTGAAATTAGGAATGCTTATTAAGAAAGCATAGGCTGTTCACCTAACAAGATGATTTTGGTAGAGAAGTGAGATGACCGTTGAAAATTCTTGCAAAAAATTGGGAAGAAAATCAGGTCCAAGGAGAGTATGTAAAGAACTTGAGGAAAATATTGGAAGTGATTAGAAAATTCTCTTTAGAAAATCTGAAACTGAGTCAAGAGAAAATGAAAAGGAGATATGATAAGAAGACTAAGCTAAGAAGTTTTAGTGTTGGTCAACAAGTGTTAGTGTTTTTACCTGTCAAGAGATTTCCCCTTTCCAACAAGTTTCAAGGTCCTTACAAGATAATTGAGAGGTTAAGTGATAGAACTTATGTAATTGAAACACCAGAAAGACGAAGACGAAAAAGGAAGATACATGTAAACTTCTTAAAACCTTACTTCTCAGAAACCAAAATGGAAACTGTGTCAATAACCCAGACAACTTCAACTACAGAAGACGACGATGGATATGAATTGGGAGCTGAAAGCAAGGTGAATAATTCTTCAATTTTGGAAAATTTGGAGGATAATCTGAAACATCTGAGTGTTGAGCAAGGTGATGAGTTGTGCGAAGTGATTAGAAGCTTCACAGAACTATTTGCAGATGTACCTAGGCGTACTGATCTGATCAAGCATGAGATCAAGATCCAAGAAGATGGCAGATCATTCAAGCAGAGAGCTTATCGCCTGTCACCTTATCATCGAGATGTTTTGAAGAAAGAAGTTGAATATTTGTTGCAGCATGGATTAGCAGAACCCAGTTCAAGTCACTACAGTTCTCCATGTGTGTTAGTGAAGAAACCTGATGGCTCATTTAGGATGTGTACTGATTATAGGAAACTGAATTCCATCAGTGTGGCTGACAATTATCCCTTGCCTCTTATAGATCAGTTACTTGATAATGTGGGGCAAGCCAAGTTTGTCTCCAAGATAGACTTGTTGAAGGGATACTATCAAATTCCCTTAGATGAGGATGCTAAGTTGCTGTCAGCTTTTATTACTCCTTTTGGACTGTTCCAGTATACTGTTCTGCCATTTGGTCTGATGAATGCACCTGCAACGTTTCAACGAGTGATGGATCAACTGCTAGGGTCCATAGAAGGAGTAGGTGTATATCTGGATGACATAGTCATTTACTCTACAACATGGGAAGAACATCTGAAGATCCTGAGGAAAGTTTTCAAGAAACTAAGGGAAGCAGGACTAACAGTCAACCTAGAGAAGAGTGAGTTCAGGAAGGCAACTGTGCAGTATCTTGGGTTTGAAGTTGGGAAAGGCCTTCTCGCTCCAGTAAACGCTAATGTAGAGGGTATCCATAAGGCTACCCCACCTACTACTAGAAAACAGTTACAGAGATTTTTGGGCATGGCAGGATTCTATCGGCGTTTCTGCCAAATTTCTCAGCTGTAGTAGCCCCCTTAGCAGACTTAACTAGTCCCAAAGCTAAGTTTGTTTGGACTACAGAATGTCAAGAATCCTTTGAGAAGGTAAAAGCCATTTTAACTTCAAGACCAGTTCTTCGGGCTCCAGACTTCAATAAGAAATTTGTGATACAAGTTGATGCCTCTGACTGTGGAATTGGAGCTGTACTGCTTCAAGAAGATGACAGTGAACTTTTGCATCCTAATGTTTCATGTCTTCGAAACTGAAAAAACATCAGAAAGTGTATTCCACGATAGAAAAAAGAAACTCTAGCCTTAATCACAGCATTGAAAAAGTTTGAAGTGTATGTGAACAGACCTAGGAATGAAGAGATTTTAGTGCTGTCTGATCACAATCCGCTCACGCTTTTACAGCGGATCAAGAATCACAACCAGAGACTCACTGGTGGTCTCTGTGCTTGCAACCCTATAATATTAAGGTACAGCATATCTCGGGTAAGAACAATGTGGTTGCTGATTACTTATCCCGTTGTGAATCGTTGGATTCAACCCCGGGATAACCAATCTTCTTGGGGGGAGGAGTCTTATGCTGTGGTTTTCATAATGCAGTAATCTCCCCGTGTGTATGTGTGAGTTGTTGTATAACTATGGTTTTGTGTTCAGATGTACATATACCATAAAAAGAGTTAGCGTAGGTGAAATGATTAAACGCTGTATGTCTTGAGACGCTGTATAGTTAGAGAGGATGTGAGTGGCGCTAAGAGAGAGAACCGTTGTTCGTTGTATAGGGACGCGTTTGTTTAGTCAGTTTCAAAACTTGCTGAGATTATCACCTTCTCCATTAGTGGACAAGGCACTATGGGTCGCGATCAAAAAACTGTTGGGTGGAAGATTCCATTACAAAAGTTGCCTAATGTCGTTCAGGAATTTATTAGAAACGATGTTTTCCATTCTTATTATAATAACTAGAGATTCTCTTGTTCTGAAACTATGTAATGATAAATATTAGTGTTAACTGTAATTCCACTTTGTCTCTAATTATCATTTTAAAGAGTTTTAAAATAAAAACATCGTCTGGGACCTGTTCCATGCACCCATAGACTGTGCCCTCTGCATCTAAAATGCCCGCACTGAGAGACCAAAAAGCGTTGTGGAAAGGAGCTGCGTTTTCTGCCTCCTGGATGCTCTCTCTCTCTCTCTCTCTCTCTCTCGCTCTCATTCGCTCTCGGGATTACGAATGTTCCTGTTTTAATGTAATTGATATTTTGGTAGACGATGGTCACTCATATTCTTTAACTGTTTAATTCCTTAGTAAATGTGTCTGAGTTATCTGAACAGTGTATTTTATTAAGTGTGTGTGTAACGGCGCCTGGTTAAAAACACAAAGCAATTTGATACCAAGGTATGGTAACATAATTACTGGTTTTAGTGCACTAAAATAATATCTGCAGTGATTATATGTAAAGATACCTTTTCACTTTTTTAATATTTTTTTTCGTGTTATGTGTTCTATGCTTTATCTTTTGAAGAATTTTTCTTTTATACATATATGTGATGTGTTTGCTATTGCCTTAAGTTTTGCTTTACATTTTTTGATATTTAATTTTTTGCAGAGTATATTTCTGTGTTTTTTGTATCTGCATTTTTATATGATTGATTTATTTCCCTTATTTTGTTTAACACGGGGAATTAATTTACTTACAGTATATTTCCTCTCAATCAAGTTTTGTTATTTAACAATTTAAATTTTTCTTGAATAAATTTTGATGAATTAATAAATTAATTTCTGATTTAATTTTGACTGATGATTAATTCAGATTTAATCCAATTTTGTTTTGTTTCAAGTAATAATAAATTTCCCTGAGACTGTTAAATGTCATGTATAATCTTTGAATTTAGAAATAAATTTTTGTATTTAAAATATTATATCAGAGTTTCATTTATTGACCCACCAGTAATTTTGATTTGAATTAGAGATAGAGTGGTAAGTGAGATGTTTTCCTTCAAGTAATTGAAGTGAGCTCGAACCAGGGAAATGAAATAAATAGAAATACTTGAACTTTTATAATGTTAATGGAATGATGCCCTTAGATTTTACCTCACACCTGTTTAACGAACTTAATCTGCTTTCTTTCATGATTGATAAGTTTTATAAGGGATCACTGTTGCCTTTAGAGAAATCAGTCGTTTTTATGTGTGATGAAGGTTCAGGTGTCTGGCTTTTGTGAGGTAACTATAATTGTTGAATAAATGGTAAAGTTTGGTAATCAAATATCAAGCACTTAGATCCCAGGTTTGATTTAAAGAACAGACACAGGACACTCCGGGTCACCATATATAAATGGTGCACTAGACTGGACCATTTCACACCATATATAAATGGTGCCTTAGACTCCAGGACAAGCACTTAGATATCAGGTTTGATTTGAAGAACAGACACTGAACACTTTAATCCCAATACACTGCCTATTATATGACATTAATATTGTATATAGTTAATATATATATATATATATATATATATATATATATATATATATATATATATATATCCAGATAACAAATGCATATATATATAAGATTTATATATATATATATATATATATATATATAAATATATTCTTAATATATATATAAAACTGTATATGTGTGTGTGTATGTGTACATATATATTCATATATACAAATATATATATAATATATATATATATATCCATATATATATATATATATATATATATATATATAAATATATATATATTCATAAACTGGACCCCAATCTTGATAAGGAATTTAAACACAATTATAATTGATGCTGCCACAAAACCAAGAAAGTCCAGTTTATGAGCAAAGGAATAAGTTATATGAAAACTTACCTCAGAATTTCCTGGAGTTATACTTGAATAGGGAAGGTCGCCGTATGGAAATTTAGAATTCTTTTACCAATTTACAGCGATTTATTTACAGAAACTTAGCAAATCAACAGTGAGACACGACACAACAAAATCACTAAGGGGCAGATTCAGAATAGGACACAGGAACAATAATGCAATGATTTGGCAACAAGCAAGTGGATAAAAATGGGGCCAATCTGCAATAATCAGTTCAATGATAATAATCACATTCAGTCTTGCCCTGATTACATGGAATAGTCTCAGGTAATGCAAATGATGGAGCTCCAGGATGGAAGAATACTTCATATGAACATTTGGGGGAAACAGAAACTGTTACGGATGCGACCAGGAATTATCAGAATTTTGGTAATTTTTTTCTTACTCAAACATGGATTGCAATTAAATGTCCCTCCTGAAAGAGACGTTCTGAGTTAGCCCTGCTCAAACTAAGAGAAATGAAATCTTCCTATGAAAGAACACCCAATACATCATTCTTAAATACAAAACATAAAGTAGCCTAGAAGATGCTTATGCTGGACTCACTATGATACAATCAGCTCTCAGAGCTACGTGGGTTTTAACAATGAACACGTGATTGGCTAACTCAACAAAGATAAAATTAATCCGGATACAGCTTAACTTAAATAGCCCTTAAATTGCACTGGTGAAGGGATAAGTGATTGTTATCTTCCAGATCTTTACTGCCTCTTGGTCTTCAAGGTACGTAAATGGAGAGATATGGGAGGCAACAGAATTTGAACAAGGGAGGATTTCGTTGTGGGGAGAGGTTAAAGTCTGAAGAAAATGGAAATTAAGGAGTTTTAGTAAAGGGACAGGGCTGGCTATTTGACTACTGACAACGTATCAACCTTTTATGACCACTGTTGGCGCCAACAATCGCTTGGCTGTCCTTCGAAGATCGTCACACCAGTTTATTAGGGAAATGTAGATGTAAATTGAGACGAGATCAGAGCAAGGATTTTTTTAAGGCCTTCTGTTTCCAAAACATGGCGTCTTGGGGGCATCGCTTTTGGGCCAATACAACAATGATGTGCAAGGAGTCATACACCAGCAAAATCACAGAGGAAAAAAGACCTTAGGACTAAGGGCTTACAGAATAAAATCTACCGAATCCTCTAATCTCAGATGTAAAACTAATGGGCTTTCCTGAACACTAATTGCTATCCCATCTCAGGCGATGGGGGAGAAACTTTTGAATTGTCCCAGCATCGTGAGAACTTTTAAGGGGGAAGGGAGGTTTACTAACGAGATGTGAACTGGTTCAAATAAACGCGGTTTCCCTGAACGCCATTCTGGAGAGGCAGAGGAATAACAGATTAATTCTAAATTACATGACGGAATCAAGGACACAGGAAGGGAGGGATGTATATCCTGTAACAATATATAAAATAAATAATATATATATATATATATATATTTAATATATATATATATATATATATATATATATATATACATATATATATATATATATATATACTACTTTACTCAAGGAACAACAGTTCAGGGGACTTCATTCTTACAAATTTGATACTTTCTCTAGACGTTTAATTTCACATGTCAAAAATTCAAGGCTAAAAAGAAAATAATTTGTACTAACACAGATAAATCACGGTCTTAAAAGAATTTTCAACAAATTAAAATAATTAAAATTGACAAAAATGGCAATGCAGCGTTAAAATTAGGTATATAAATAAACATAAAATATTTAAAAGATATAGGTCAATGGAACCAAGACACAGACTCGCAGCATGAAATGAAAGAGTATTACTGAGAGAATACAGAAAATAAGCATAAAGGAAAGCCAAGCAATATACTCGTATAACTGAGTTGACGACATTTGAGTAATTTAACGAGGAATAGTTCTCTTTATGATAATAGACTCTAGGATAGTTAGATCGTGATGGTTGGAGACCCGCTCCACTAACAAAATCTTCATCTCTGATGTTTGTTTTGCAACGTACGGCATGGTTTCTGATGTTCAGAGATGAAAGTTTTACGATAATGGGCGGGTCTCCAACCATCACGATCTAACTATGCTAGAGTCTATTATCATAAAGAGAACTGTTCCCTCGTTAAATACTCGATTGTCGTCAACTCAGTATATTATATGTTGCTTAGCTTTTCCTTTATGCTTATTTTCTGTATTCTCTCTGTATTATTCTTTCATTTCACTTGGTGAGTCTGTGTCTCGGTTCCCTTGTCCTATATCTTTTGTGATCCTTTTTTTTTGTTTATTTCTATACCTAATTTTAACGCTGCATTGCCATTTTTTGTGAATTTTAAATATATTTTTTTTAATTCTTTTAATACCGTGATTCTATCTATAGTGCAAATTATTTTCTTTTTTAGCCTTGAAAATCTGACATGTGTCATGAAACGTCGGCAATAAATTTGTAAGAATGGAGGTCTTCGTTTCCCTTGTTCCTTGAGGATGTATATATTTTGACCGTGACTACACGACGTCAATTGCGCACTTCGGATTGGATCCCCTCCCCCAAAATGGAATGCAGCAGTTTCTTCTTCGCTATCCTGTTCCTTCTTCGTATCAGATCAAGGGGTATACATAGTTTTCATTATCTAATTAGAAAAAGGTATAATCCTCTTTTACTAAATGTTTTTAGACTTTTTGAAAAAACACTAAAACTGGAAAAAGCCAAACCAGATGTTAAATTTCTCCAGTATTGTCAACTTAACAACGTTGTTCCCAATTTTGTGAAATTTAAGGTGTACCAGACAAAACATCTTTATACTGCTCACAGTTTTATGCAGAAGCTACGAAACAGCTTTTAGATATGGAATTGTCATGTAAGCATAAAAACATATTAACCCTTGAACAGAGAGTGGCTGAATATAAGCAAACTATCTTTAACTCACTATCTATGTTAGATAGAATAATTTTTGTACGTTTATTTAACCACAACATT
The DNA here is from genome assembly GCF_040412425.1 of Macrobrachium rosenbergii. Lineage (NCBI taxonomy): Eukaryota > Metazoa > Arthropoda > Malacostraca > Decapoda > Palaemonidae > Macrobrachium > Macrobrachium rosenbergii. The sequence continues at coordinate 5,022,379 of NC_089761.1, forward strand.
CTCAGATTTGCTAACGAGGTGATTAGTAGGCACAACAGAAAATTGTATTCACTAGGCATTAATATTCCTAAATTTCGACAAAATGACGATACAGTATTTAATTTTTTCTAATAGACTTTTATCCAACAGAGAGTAGTTCTTTTTATCTCTAGGCTTAAATTTTTGCTTACCTAATTATAAACCCAATTTTGCAAATTTTTCCTGGCTCTGTAGTCAATATTCCATCGACTAAAGTCCCTTCCTTTTAACACCGACCTTAGTTCATTGCAGGCCCAGTTGTCATCACTATCTCATTCCACCTTTTCTAGCATTAAGGCCAGGTGGACACTGTTTTTTAGTAAATCTGATGTAGATATTTTAAAGAATCTTTCTAAAGATAATAGCATTATTATTTTGAAACCTGATACAGGTAGAGGGACAGTTACCCTCAACAGAGACGATTATTTAAACAAAATGGAAATAATTTTAAATGATGAAACCAAATTTCAGAAAGCAGGTTCCCCAGATCTTCAGAATATTATAAAATATGAAGACAAAGTCAACAGGTTCTTACGTTCTCTTAAACAGGAAAAGATCATCGATGACCAGACCTACCAAGATTTGTTTGTTACCGGTTCCACCTACGGTATCTTGTATGGTCTTCCTAAAGTTCACAAGGAAGGCGTTCCCTTACGTCCGATATTATCTTCAATCAATACTCCCAACTATGGTTTAGCTAAGTTTCTGGTCCCATTATTAGAACCCCCTCACTAAAAATCAGTACTCTCTTCCCAACTCGCATAAGTTTCGGGAACAAATTTTATTACAGGACTGATTTATTTATGGTGAGTTTGGACGTGGAATCATTGTTCAGTAACGTCCCTGTGGAGGAGACCATAGAAATTATTTTAGATAAGATTTTTGTTGATAATGGCACCAGGTTCCATAATTTTACCAGAGTTCTTTTTAAACAACTTTTAGAATTGTCCGTGCTGGACACGGCTTTTATTTTTAATGGTAGTGTTTATAAACAGGTCGAGGGGATGGCCATGGGTTCCCCACTTGGTCCCACCTTTGCTAATATCTTCATGTGCTCCCTGGAGGAGCGCCTTATGGAGGACTGTCCCCTTAGTTTTTTGTCTTTGTTTTATCGGAGATACGTCGACGATACCTTCGTTTTATTCCGACATGAACACAATGCCGAATCCTTTTTGCAGTTCGTCAACGAACTGCACCCTAATATTAAATTCACTTTGGAGAAAGAAACTGACAATAAACTTCCCTTTCTTGATATAATGATATCCAGGGATATCATTATATTGTAAAACATCATTCGGAACAGCTCATAATTCATCAAATTAAAAGGGGTGCCTGTATCTATAAAAATATTCACATCAACACCATACGCAGATCCTTTTATCACTGGCTTCGCCTCTGAGGGTACCCCCAGATGTCCTATATCACAAGAAAATAAATCCTTTTATCTCTTCCCTTTTTGCTGCTCGGTCCACCAAAAGTTTTGTCAGCCCCTAGAGGCTCCAGAAAAACCCCCTTGAGGAGTTCTCCTACCTGCCAGGCCAGCGCCTGAGGCGTGCTTCTAGACTCATTCTGTTCAAGAGGTGGGTAAAACCGCAAACTGTGATATGCAGACTTGCAAGTGCCACAATATTTCACCCTACAAAACGTCTTAGTATGGCCCTGCCTATTGCAATTATAACACGCCCTTGGGATCCTGAACTCACAGAAGTCGTATCATCCTCTGTCTTGGCACATAACCTCATAACTGTGGAGTCAGAATTACTCTTTGTATGATGCTTCGGAATGGGCCCAAAAAATTTCGGCATCCCATCCAAAAAGGAGCTATCTATTGTAGGACATTTCGAAAAGTGCTTACAAGCTTGAGAGAACAGTAAAATCTCATCTGACCCCCTTTCTATTTCCTTGTCAAAACTATTTACAATAGCATCAGGGACATCATTCAGGATCAAAAACATACCGAAATAGTTTCTCAAGATTCTCTATCGTAATAGAGCCTCCATTTATCCAACCAGAATTTCTCAAATTCTTCGAAAAATCCTTTGTAGCATCAAAACACATGGCACTAAACGTGGCCAGTGAATCATGGCCTTTACAGACCTTGAAAAGAGCTCTGAGATCTTGAACTGCATCGCCAGCTCCAGCTGTTCCATATGACATTCTCAAAAATCCTTAAGATCGTCCCAGGTCCTACACTTCAAAAAGTTATGACTCTAGCAACGTTGTCCGATATCCCCTTTATCTAAACTAAGGAATGCCTTTTGCTTCATTGAAAGCTTCTACCCCATCCGTAATTTTCTTGGCGACTGAAAATTCGACACCCCTATATAAAATTTTGAGGGGGAACTGGAAGAACGCCATCAACCAGCCTGGGAAAGGGCTGAACCCTGGCATTTACAGATGTAAATTTGTACAACATTGTCACTCTATATTTATCTTCGTTAGCCTCCGCCATTTATTAGAACGGATAACCCTTCAAGTTCCAAGAACTTGACCTGACCTCAACTTCATATAACTCCCAAAGATGGACAGAGAAAGGAGAAAATAATATAAAAAAACAAGTTGAAAATTCAGCAAGCTCCCAACACTAATGCAAATGTGAACTATTAAATTAAATTCTAAATGCCAAATGCGAACAATGAAGTAACCCTAACCACAGATGCAAACAATAAAAAAAAAGAAAATTCTAAAAGCCAAACTCGAACAATAAAGCAGAAATACTTCAGTCCACCTCACACAAAGAAAACTGGCTCGCAGAGAGAACAGGATAGCAGTGGGATAACTGCAACAAACGCTCTCAATGACATCACCAAATCGTCACCGCTCAACTCCAAAAAAAAAACTGCTTCAGTCATCAAAGAGAACATGTATACCAACCAAAAAGACATACCCTATCTGTTAACAATCTTGGTTTCTTCTTAACATAAGTTGCTTCGGAGCATACCTATACATTATTTTACCAAGTGTAGTCACCCGCTAAGCCACCAAAGCTCTGATAAACATGCACACGCTATCAAAAAAAAAAGCACTTGATCACCATTGAACCGGCTTGTTCCCTTCTAATTCCTCACTAGAACCAACACAAAGAGAACACTTACGCAACAATATCCCTCTCTGTCTTCAATAACCTGTGCTGCAAAAGTGCCTAAAAACAATTCCCGATCGGGGAAAAAAAATACACTCTGCGCATGTCTTATGACCCATAAACGCACCCACTTATCACACAAGACCATTAGTAATTTGATCGTGCGTTGTAGTATTTCTCCCCAAGTGGGTAGAAAAATGCCTAAGTCAACAAACAATGCTACCATCCTAACTCCTCAAAGATTATTGGAACACTCCCTATTACGTCCTACATGACCTAATTTCCACATCACCAGTCCCTTCAAAGCTTGCAGAGGTCCCTAGTCAGCTGCCACCAAATAACTGTAGCCCAGTTGAGAAATAATTCCATTGCTTACCTGTTACTACAAAGTCGAGATGTTCCATCTATTGGTAGCATTGATAGTGACCACATCAAAAGACTACTGGTAGCACATCTCTGTACTTACTCTGCTTCTCTCTCTCTCTCTCTCTCTCTCTCTCTCTCTCTCTCTCTCTCTCTCTCTCTCTCTCAAGTCTATATAAACAAGCTTTAACCAAAATAATTTATTTAACAAACTCCAGCGCAACTAGATTGCAAGAAATAAGAGATGAAATTAAATGGAATATTAAAGTTCCCAAAAGATCAATCATGTAACAGTCTTTACACTGTAACTCGCAATAGGTCAAAATAAGTCCAGTACATTCTCAGTGAGTACATCTTTAACCTCTTTCTCAGCAAAACATCTGAAGAAGTCAAATAAATCCCTTTATTAACCCAAAATGCATAAAAGTAAAGATATGGGAATTCCTCCCATGTTACTCATAAAGTATACACAAGAAAATAAATGCTTAAAAAAAAATGTATAAATGGAAAAAACACTCTACAGTTTGGGAAATTGAATGCGGTTCCTACCTCCAAACAGCAGTCTTAATTAATAAATCTCAACCACAAAGTTTTCACTGAAGACCTCTAATAATGTTCAATGTTCGTCTTCAAATGATCCTTTTTCCATATCTAATCCCCTTCAAACCCTGGGACTCTGCCCAAAAGAAACGCACATACACACGTTTCCACCGAACCTGGACATTTCCGGTGAATGCACTCACGAAGTCACGTGACCAGTTCCCCACGTCTTGAGAATACCTGATGTCACAATTTTACTTAATTGGGAAATGCATCAGATAATATAGCTAAACATTTTCTCCAAGATTTTGGGAGAGATTTCCTCCACACTTGTTAATTAAACATTCACTGTGTATTGTAATTCATAACATACTTGTGACCTATAGGCTTTTCATACATATATATATATATATATATATATATATATATATATATATATATATATATATATATATATATATATATATATATATATATATATATATATATATATAAGGTATTTCAAAAAACTAGACCCCCCCTCTACACCATAAACTAAAATTGATATGGACAAAAACAAATGAAATTCAGAACAGGTATTTAAGTTTCTCTCTGAGTATTTAATATGCTGTGTGGCCTCCATCTGCCTGTACCACAGCCTGCATTCTTGAGGGGTATGATTTCAGCAAATTGCAAAAAGCTGAGACTCAAACTCCATTTCCCGAGCAGTTCAGTCACCTCTCTTCACAGGTCCTTGTTTGGAATAACAATATACCATCATAGTTCACTGTGCGCTTCAACATGATCCTTTAAGATACTACCAATGTTTTCACACACACATTAAGGTCAGGGGAGCTACCTGGAAATTCACTTGACGAGAAGAAATCGATACCATTGTTTCACTGCAGCTCCTGTGTCTGAAGAGCCTTGAAAACTTATCATGCAAAAATGTGACTTCTTCAACAGATATCACATTTTCAGGATCTTTGAGGAAAGGAAATACTCCACCAGTAAGCACAGTTTCTCTGAAGTATTCGCCATTCCATGACTGTCCTTTTTCTTTGATGATCCAAATTAACCATTTGTATGTGAAATAGATAAAAATTCCCAAACATCCAGGAAATTTCACAACTTGGTGATAGCACACATCATCGCTGATATCATCCAATTTTGCAGCCCAAATGATGTCATTTTTATGATTTGACTTCCTGACTGTGTAAATGAAGAATTCATCTGATGTGACAACATGGAGAAAGTCAGCTTCATCCCAGTCTTTAAGAAATGAACCACAAAACCAAGCACGGTCTTCTCTGTTGCTGAGTGATGTTGGGCTTGCTGATAACATGAAATGGCTTGATATCAGATTTTTTCAACTCACGATATACAGCACTATAACTTCTCTTCTTTCCCCTTTTTGTTTCTAGTTCAAGCGCCAATTTATGTAAAGACTTTCTTGATCTACCCACTGCCTCAGCTATGATGTCTTTTGATTTCTAAGAAAGGACTTCAGGCCTTCCAAAATTCTCACTCATTTTGCGATGACAGTCATATGGATTTTTGTTTCAGTTTCTTTTAACAAAGGATTCATCTCTTTTAATGTATTTAGCTATCCAGGAACGTGAAATGAAGGATGCGCCAGCATCCCTGGCCTCTCTGAAGGTTATAGCCCGGATTCGGTCAATCCATCTGATTTCCTCCGAGTCATTAGCCATAGCTGTATCTAACTCCGTCACTCAGTCTGGAAATACAAGAAATGTAAAATGAAAAACAGCTTAATAGAAACTTAAAATAATGTACTTGGAGGTAGGCTATAGCAGAAAACTTCATAACTTTCCATTTGTTCTGTGGAGGGGGCACTTCATCCAATTTCAGAAACACCCGGTATATATATATATATATATATATATATATATATATATATATATATATATATATATATATATATATATATATATATATATATATATATATATATATATATATAGTATATATATATATATATATATATATATATATATATATATATATATATATATATGTCATTCATACGGAATGTCTATTGACATGGCTGCCACATTGGAAATACAATGTAACTGAAAATGAATAAAAAAGTTCTTCTGTAGAACCCATGAAGGTAATGACCACATATCTTTCATGCAGCAGTGATATAAAACAGCAAATGACGTTTGTCAGTTTCATATCAATCATTTTATGAAGCAACATTTGGCACCTATTTCGAAACTGATGAGGGACACCGTTCAGATGTTCGAAGTCTTTGCTTTTGTATTTTACAGTAATATAGTTTACTCTGTAATTGTGGATTTTTACAAAACAAACTGTTCTTCACGAGATTGTGAATTTCTTGGCAATCTTATTGATATTATTATCGATGATGATGATGATGATGATGATGATGATAGTGCTTATTTTAATACTATTTTCAAATATTTATCATACTTTTTATTTATATCAAGTATTTCTAAGTATGGGAAAAGGGAACATTGTTTAAAACTCTGATCTGAAGAAATGGAGAAACTAAAGACTAAATTGTTAGACGCTTGCTGTCGTTACTGAAATGAATGGTAGACAGAGACACAGACGGACAGAGCTATCAACGAGAAATTCCAGGTAAAACAAAAGTAGCGAAAGAAACTATTGATAAAATGATGGAAATGAATCGTAGAATAAAAGATGAAACGGAGATTCAAAGAGGGAATATAATTATATATGCAGGATCAATGAAAGTGATTTAGCATTTAACCAAATTGCTTGTTTTCAAGAAGTGGTCTGCTTACAAGTATATATTCTTATCCTTTTTCTTAAAGTAATTAAATTTGAAAGCAATTGGACACCAGCAACAGCTCTCTAGACATGAAAAGAAAATCAAAGTGTTCTTGAATAGCTGACAAATATAAGTGACTTAGAAAAAACGCTCGACATTTTATTAATGGAAGATATGTGTATCTAAGAATACTAATCTGTCTCTGTATTGAAAAGGCTGGACTTCTTTACAGGGCAAATCGACGGCAGATGTGTCTGTTTAATCCTTCAAACTCCTATTCTGTTCCACGATAACACCTCTTCGGCCGGGTATTCACGACCAGGTTTACTTATCAGTCCACCTGTCAGTTCATCGAATCTGGCGTTAAAACTTCCGTGTAGACGACAGTTTATGGGAGGAGTCAGTCTCTCAACAGAATGGATGAACTGATGGAATCACCTAAAATTCTTCTGACCGACTGACATCATGTGTGGACGGGTAAACAATGATTTTATAACAGTTCACAGCTGGATTTCGCCTGGGAAGGACCCCAGCCGCTCGGGCCAGAATATGAATAAACTATGTATAGACCTGATTCATTTCACTGTTAGACCCTGCAGCGCCATTTGTAGACCGTTGTAAGTCCAAATAATATAAAAAAATATATATATTTCCATGTGATACAGACAACTTGATATAGGCCTAGGCCAGTGTCCTGCCTTTTTATGTAAGTTGTTACTGATGAAAGTAGGCTTCTCTGTCCATTTCATAAATAACTGAACCAACCCTCAGGTTCTAATTTAAACTCATTCTTTAATATTCTATGAGAATATGCATTTTTTTTATTAGGAATATTTTTACAATATTCTTTTATGCCTTTTTTTTTACGTTCCTATTATTAAGTCAATTGCAGCAGCAGCTAGTCTATGCGTATACAGTTCCACCTCCTCATCAGCCAGGGGAGTGTCCATCACTGCCATATAGTGTTGCCACGATGAATGCAATACGAGAACTGAGGACAATGACCTCGATTTGACGGTCCGACTGACAGTTCTACCTTTTTCATGTGGACGCTCATTCGCTGAACGGTCTCGGATGAACTGACAGGTAAACCTGATCGTGAATACCCGGCATCTGACGTCCCTTTAGTACCTGCTTCCTCTCCTACTTTGTTTCACCATCTCTTTTGGTACTGGTTACGCTTCCTCTTTAACATCCTTCAGGCGACCTCCAATTTGCTGTTTTCTCTTGCTTATCCTACAGGATAAAAATCTCTGACCTTCTCAATCACTCCTCATCGCCAACATCCTTGTTAGACTTTATTATGAGATATGACGGACTTTGTTACTTCCTTACTTCGAAAGTTCAACGCTAAATGTTTTAAAACTGCGCTAATTTGTTCTACTTTCATTCCGGTCCTTAGGGTAATATATCAGTGAAAAGTGTCAATCTTGTGAATATATTTCGGAATTATAACATTTGAGGAAACTGAAATTTTCTTGAATATTTTGTGAAAACAAGATAGAGAAGGTTGGCTTGGTAAATCGAAGTTATATATTGTTTTAAATGTTCGTACAAAATTGAAAGAATTACTGTTATCTCATTTACATTATATTATATCATTCCGACTACTAGTTGAGTGTCTGAGATGAATGTGAATGATCATAATTTAAACATTCATTTGAAGATTTATCTGAAATATTTTTGGGTAATATTATATTCACACAAACACACACACACCCACATATGTAAATTTAGTGTACGCATGTGTCAAGAAGCAAGGGTATCATTTTTTTCTTTCACTGTTACACTGTAGTAATACGAGACGTTTGATCACTGCTAAAAAAATAATATCATTGTATATACTGCCAAATAGATTGTGACTTTATGATGATATGACTCACTTACAAAATCCACTGCATCGTCAGGTATACTCGTTTTTTTTTTCTTTATTAAATACCTATGAATTAAACCTCCAGCTTTAACTATGGCCCAGTCGAATGACTCAAAGATGGGTGAGAAAGGGGAAGGGGAGAGGAGAGGGCGCTGGAGGAAATGATTATTTGAACGGTGCAGTTTACTATCAAGCAGAGTTGAAACATTTTCGGATAAAACACAAAATGACTGTGTATCTGTCTATCTGCCTCTCCTCTAATGCGGATGGTGCTTTTTCTCTTAGCTTTTGTCCAACCATTTTATCCTTGTTTCATTTTTTCCTGTTTCTATCACAGTTTCGTTCTGGTTCTGCGGCGTCTTCCTGTTCATCGTCAATATTCCTCTCGCTCGTCGGTATCCGCGGGCCTGAAGGCCATCCGTGCATATTTCATATTCTTCGAGTGCCAGGAGGTCATTTAGAAGTCAATATCACTGATGCTGAGTTGATGTCTGCATAGATGGGATCTGAATGATTAATGGAATCGTTAACAGGTCACTTTGACTCCAATATAATCCGTATCTTTCCACTGCACTCCGTCTTCCCATCTATTTTAAATCGTTTTTTTTTATTAAGAAAGCTGATATAGGGCGTTTTTCCAAAAGCCCTTTCAACTCTTTGTTTAATATTTTTCCTTTTCTTCCTTTGATAGGTTAATTCTGAAATTAGCACATGTCAATTTTATTCGTATGAATGATTAAAGTTACTGTTGCGTGATAGGGAAGTCGCTTTTGACCATTAATTTTGATACAAAAGTAACAAAAACTGTAATTATTAACCAGTTTCAATGTATTTCAGGCAAAGGACACTTGACATCACTGCTCTTAATGCCGGTCCCAATTAATGGAAGTTACGTTGGCATTACGTTAGAACAGAAAATAAAAAGGATTTTCCTTAATTATCCCTTTACTCTCTCTCTCTCTCTCTCTCTCTCTAGAATGATTATTTTATTAACTGTTCTCGCAAAAAAGCAGTTAGGAGAAGGCTATGATTAAACCGTGTTTGTATGTACAGTACATGAGTGTGGTATCGGGAGAGCTTAAGATTATCAAATTTGGTAGAAATCGTCAAATGGTTGACGAATTGTTACTATTGAAACTTTCGTACGTTATAGTAAATGCAGATTTTAGATTATCTACATATTTCATAGCCGACTACATAATTCTGGTTTTAATCTTTTTCCAACAGTCACGAATGCTTTGGCACGAGTTCTTGCATTTTATGCTTTCTACAGAACGATGACCTTCCTAGTTTATCTAATGACCATTTTTAAATATGTAACAGACCTTTGATACAAATCTTGCCGTTTTTCTGGTAAAACCTATTTTTCCATTTGTATAGTATTTTACTTCAGTCATGTTTTCTTTTTTCAAGATGCGTATTAACAACCAAAATGCATTTTTTTAGAGACTGTCAAGAAATTTCGAAGCCGGATAACCCCTATTTGCCAGCGCCTCTTTTGTACATATCAGACATCGGTTTTAGTCGAGAAGAACGACACATCTTTTGTCAGTGTTACATTGGAAGCGCTCCCCTGTTGGAAAAATGGTACCTTGCGTCTATCATTCTTACGTCTTAGGACGAAGATTGGCGGCGCCTGCGTTTCCTCTTTGAAGTTTACGTTTTCAATCTCGTGTCTCACATTCATCCTGTTTCTTTCGAATATCATGAGAAATTTCGTTACGGTAAATGAGACCTTATTATTTAGACATTTTCAGCATTTATTCCTTTAACTAATATTTGAGATAATAATGTTGAGTGATATATAGGCTACTGTATGTAAATATATATATATTTATATATATATATATATATATATATATATATATATATATATATATATATATTGTATATATATGTATATATATATGTGTGTCTGTATACACACACATACATAATATACATACATACGTACATATATATATGTATGTATATATATACCTATATATATATATATATATATATATATATATATATATATATATTATCACAAAGTGATCAAGTACCTGGTATTACACAATTAATAAGACCCAAAAGTTACCTTTCACTTCAGCCAGACACTTGAAACCTCATAACGAAATGTTAAGACTGAATACTCTAAAGGTACAGTGATCCTTTAAAACTTGCTTATCACCTGATAAAATGAATCTAACTTTATCAAGTTATGGGTGAGGTAACAACTAATAGGCTATGACCAGTCTAGGGGAAAATGGGCATCACGTCATCAGATACTATAATGGTTTCCCTGGTTCTATTTCACTTTGATAAAGGAGAACTAGACAGATATATCACTTACCTTATACACATTCATTAATTTCTCTAATCACTGATGGTCAAAATGAAACATGGTGCTTTTAAAACTTTAAACAGACAAATTTATATCTAAGTTCAAAAGTTAGAGCAGAGTTCACAGTCTCAAAAAGATTTACTATTACTTGACAACAGTGTAAGATTTAAGTATTTCTTAATCAAGATTAATTCACAAAGCTTTAATTTATCAAGAAAGCAATTTGGTTAAGTAAAGTTCAGACCATTAACTCTCACTCAAGTTTTAAATATAAGTCTGAACATCTGCAGCTAGCCCAAGTGTTCACTAAGACATTAATAAATGGGAGTCAATACAGGTATTCACTGAAATCTCCATAATAAGTAGGCACTAACAAAATGCTAAGTAATCACCAACACAAACTTTGGACAACACTGTGTAATTATAAAATTGGAGTAACATGATAACACAGACATACAAGAATGAAATATGCAAAAATGGAAATATACCAACGGCAATTTCACTAAGACAAAAATATGTTTAAAGATTATATCAATCTTTCAAAAGATTACCTTCACTTTAAAAAAAAGCTAAACTCACGTCTTTCTAAAACTTCCTCAAAGACAACACTGCCAAGTCACAATGATATGCACTTAGTAAAATATAGTTAGCAGCAAGACACATTAGAACTCACTATAAGAGATATTATCCACCTCTCATCAAAATAATAATTCTCTATCACACCAACTGTACAAAACATATCAAGTAAGAATCTTACAAAAACAGAAAATAGTAAAAACATTTTCCCAATGCTTGCACAATATAAACACCTTAGATCATTCTTACAAAATGTATACACTTTGTGGGTGAATTTGACAAAACTTATGCTTTTGTGGAAGGAGGATAACCAACTTTATATATATACCCCTTTAGACACAGTATTGTACCAGAGAGAGAGAGAGAGAGAGAGAGAGAGAGAGAGAGAGAGAACTGCTATCTTTGACTTCCCCAAGGCAGCTCCCTGGGGCTCTCTGATTTCCGGCATATATGGTGGGTCCTAAAGGGTTACTAACTAGTCCCTTCAGTCTTTGAATAACGGATTTCTCCTTTCACCTCTCAGTATGCATGATACATGAAGTATACATACATCATACATACAGGTATACATGACAGTATACAACAGGACTGGAGCAACCAAGTGCCTTATCTCAAGACTGACATTTCCTGTCCTGGGTTAACACCTGGGCAAATAGAAAAAGTATTTTGCAACCAATCTGGCTCCAGCTGTCAGCGTGTCAACATCATCTCTCTCACTTCATATTCTTTTTCTACTCAGATTATGAAAACATAATAGGCATAGACAAAGTTAATAACTATGGAACAGACACACATGATAAACATATAATAAAGCATTCTGGCCGAGGCCTGTCAACTCAAGATAAGCAAAGTAGCCCCTTGCTCTTCTGCCTTCACCCCAAACACCTGTGTCCATACAGAATGTGGTGATCTGATAATGGTTTAAAAATATATCTCTCTCTACAGCACTTAAAGTTTAACTTCCACGAACACAGTGTGTTACAAACATGAATGATTATACATTATTGTCATTAAAACATTGAAATAGCTGAAAATTATATCAAAAATACAGAACACAAGAGTCATCTGTAAGAAATAAAGACATCTCAAAATCATAGACATCAAATCAAAACATACACATAATCTCATATTATATCTATATATATTTATATATATATATATATATATATATATATATATATATATATATATATATATATATATATATATGTGTGTGTGTGTGTGTGTGTGTGTGTGTGTATTCATTGAAAGCAATAGCTTTTGTGGCATCAGTGAGTTTTTTGCCGGAATCTTCATATAATCAGTTTTTTCTGATTCTCAGGCGTCAATCTTCGGTGAAAAACACAAACTAAGTTCTTTCGTGCCATTTATTGTTTTCATCACACCGCAGCTGTTTCTGACTCTGAAAACATTTTCATGACTACTGGCTTACAATCTGGATTTACAATCATTTTGTCTCTACATGCGGATGGAAAAAGAAATCTGAGCATGATTGGTCCAGGGATTAAATGATGAAACCACTTTTAGGTCGAATCAGCTTTAGGCATAGCAAAGAAATATGAAATGAATATTCTTCTGTTCAGCTACAAAACAATACTTAATAGTTATGTATAAAAAGAACAAAATTATTTACAAAGCATGGTTATGCATATATATCATGTTTACAAAAATAAAAATATAAATAAATATGGTGCAAAGCCTTCACGAAACACAAGAGTAAACAGGGAAACACAAGCAAAGGTAGGATACTGGCATTTGTCAGCTAGGAACTGCATATTTAATGGCTTTGTTTCTTAGTAAATTTAGTCTATAATTCCCAATTTTGAATTTACATATTAATGGGCTAGAAATGTTTGGTCAAACCAGTCCAGCATCCCAGGTTTACAGTAGGGATGCTTTAAGACAGTGGTTCATAAATATTTGGGATTAATTGCAAAAACTAAAGTACAAGACACCTTCCTTTGCTCAGAATCATGGAACGAAGAAAAGGGGACTGACATTGGAAGTTCTTGGAATTTATCATATGATTGAATTAGAAGAGAATGCAGAAAAGGCCTTGACTTGCTATGTAGAAGTGTGACGGCTTACAATATTTGATCACATGAAATCAAACTAGGTCAAAACCAATTGTATTCTTTGAAATAAAGTCTTTATACAAATACAAGAAAAACCACTATAAGTTTGTATGAAATCCTATAGAAATTGGTCTGATCTTCCAAAACAGTCTTATATATATATATATGCATATGGAGAAACTGAAGATTTCATTTACCAAACTCTGACTGAGTTAAAAACACAGTCCTTATAAATCTAAACACCTGGAAACATATATATCTCTATCGCACATGAATGGCAGCACACAAACAGCGGTCACAACAGAGCTTTCTGGCAGCACCTCTACATGGCGTCTACATTGGTAAACGGAAGCTCCGATACGGCGAGATGCCCAAAACCATAGACAATTGTCATCTTCATAAACATGGTTACAAGCAGACGGAAAGAAAACAATCAACAACGAAAAAGCGAGGAAAACATCTGACCTTCACAACACATCTACCCCAACGCATGGCAGAGAGAGAGAGAGAAATCTACACAAATCTACGCAACATTGCACATCAACACTCCACGTTGTTCCTTGAGGTTTCTGCAATCAACATTCATCAACATAAGAAGTTCAACATCCACAATAACATCCCTTCGATGACGTGTATCTAGCCAGACGGAAGTTGGACAGCAGAGGAACCTCGTCGACCTACTTACCAGAATCCAATAAAAAGCTAAGTACAGCCATTATTTATAACAGTTGGTATATTCATTTACAGTGTTCGGGTCTCGAGTGGCAGGTTGCTGATATAAGGTGAGCAGTGCCGTAGATTAATACCTTTGCCTTGCAGACGTAGCGGTTCCTGATACCTCATTTTTTTTTCATACTTTTGTGTCCTTTTATTTTTTTACGCCTGACACATTGTTAACTCTGTTCTTTTTCAGGAAAGTGCATTTATTACCTTTCATTATTGTATTTTATGATGCATTTTTCATAAGTGATGTTATTTTTTAGCGGTTATATGAATCTCGGTTGTTATTTACTTGCGTTCCTGGTTTAGATTTATGAGGTTACGTAGAGTTTATTCATATAGGTTTTTAAGATCACTTAGAGTAGCGTGCCGTGTTTATTCATATCCTGTAGGTTTCAAGATCACTTAGAGAGTAGGCGTGCGGATAGGAAACTTAGTAGGAAAATGACTCCTCCAACCCCAAAATGTGTTCATTTATGGAGCGACCCACCACTTCCCTACAGAATCCTGATAGGAGATTCGAAAGAGTATAAGGACAGTTATTAATCTGCATTCATTCTATTTAACACTTGTAACAGCAATGTTACCTGAACCTTTGGTTAAGTGTTTTGATGAGAAATTACAATCAGATAGCTCAGAATTAGATATCTATAGGCAAGTTCGGAAACACTTGTCCAAGTGTACAGATCTCGATCCTTCTCTGATTCAGGATTTTACAAAGCAAGAAAACAAAAATCATGCGTCTACATCACCGCAACAGGTTAACTTAGTCACTAATAATCCATCAGCAGTCATTTGTTTTTAAATTGCAAAAACCTGGTCATGTGATAAATGAGTGTAGGTCCCGCTATTGTTCAATCCATAACAGTACGCATCATAAGTATAGTCATTGCAATGCAAGAAAGAAGAATTTAAACAGTAACACAAACATTCAAAACACTGGTAATGACGCTAAAAGCAACAGTACCATGGGGAAAGAACAAACATTACAAGCAGAACAGTAATGCAGGTCAGAAACAAGTACATTCAAATCGTTCCTCGGGAAAGCCAACTTCAGGCTCAGCAGTTCCAAACAATAATGCGTCAGTGAATTTTCCGAATGCCGGCGGGCAGACAAACACCACATAGCCAGCTTAAAGGGGGAGGAGAGTGATATTGGGTTATCATCACTTTTTGAATCAGATAATAAGTTTAATGTTCTCCAAGATATGTGTGAAGACAAGAATTTTCCAGAAATCGAGGTAGTGTCTCCCAAACATGCAGAGCACGGTCCCGTAGATTTTTGCAAAATACACGCTATTATTGGCTCAGAAGAAGTTAGACCCACTTTGCATGCAGTTAGCTTAGAACACAAGCATTTCACCTTGTTTTTGATTCAGGTAGTCCACGTAATATAATGGATTTACGTACCCATCACCTTTATTTTCAAGATTTCCCATCGAACGCTCTGATGTTCGTTTGTCAGGAATAGGCAATAATGAATTAGATGTAATTGGTACATCTCAGATACAATACAGGTTGGGGCAACGTACTTTTACGGATACCTTTATCATAGTTGGCAATATTAATATGTACCCAGTAGTTATTATGGGATATCCATCAATGTCATTACATAACGTAATTTTAACACCCGCAAAACACGGAGTGTTTATAAAAGGAAATTCTATCGGTCTTCACACACATTGAAATCTGTTTTGGATCAGAAGGAGACAGAGAGTAAGAAGATAACGTATATCGAAGAGCCAGTCACTTGTCTCATAAGCGATGATATTGTTACAGCAACCCAACATAACTCTCAGGCACCCGTCCTTGCTGCGTTCGCACAAACCATTGAGCCAAACACACCATCGTATCTCACGGTCAAGGTTAAAAAGAAAATTGCCAGGCTCAGAGGTTTTAATTCTTCCTGATACCTTAAAGATCAATGGGCTTTCAGTCACGCAAGCATTATACACAGTAAATTCTGATCATCGGGTTAACATTGAAGTTTTTAATCACTTAAATGCTGCTTTAACAGTACATGAAAATCAACATATTGTCAATATCGAAGCATATAAACATCGAATCTTACAGTTGCTGAAATTAACTCCACTGAATCAGCAACAGACGAATCTCTTTAAAGGTAATTAAAGGCAAAATCGAAGCAGACATCTTAGACAGGGATATAAGCAAGAAATTTTTTGATCTTTTATCCAAATATAGTGATGTTTTTCTACTAGTACTGGAGCTTTAGGCAAAACGGAAGTCATCGAACATCAAATTCGTTTAAAGGATAAAGACCAGGTCATTTACGTGCCTTCATATCGTCTACCGGCCAAATTTCTGAATGAAATCAATGTTGAGGTAGATAAAATGTTAAAAGAGGGGGTTATTAAGAAATCTAACAGCCCTTATAATTTTCCCTTGATAGTAGTACCAAAAAAAGGACAAAACCTGGAGGATTTGTGTTGACTTTCCAAGCTTAACGACCAAACTATCCCTGATCGTTTCCCAGTACCTTGCACAGATGATATTTTGTCTCTATTAGGACAGAATAAATTTTTACTTCCTTGGACTTACTTAAAGGCTTTCACCAGATACCCTTAGCTAAGGATAGTACCCAGTACACTGCTTTTAGTACAGCTAGAGGTCACTATGAATTCCTACGTATGCCATTTGGGCTACGTTGTGCTCCTATTACGTTCACTAGAATGATCAATATAGTGTTCGGAGATTTACTAGGAATATTCTCCATGCTTATATGGATGATTTAGTTATATTTTCCAACACCTTGGAGGAGCATTTAAGTAAACTAGAAATAGTCCTTCAAAGGTTAAGAGAACATCATTTAAAAGTAAAAATTTCTAAATGTGAGTTTTTAAAGACGAATTAGTCTATTTGGGTTTCATGGTATCTCGGCAAGGTCTTAAAGTAGTCCATGATAAAATCTCTGCTATTAGTAAATTTCCCGTTCCTACTAATGTTAAAGCCATACAGCAATTTCTCGGGGTTTCGGGTTATTATCGTCGGTTTATCCGAGATTATTCAGTAATAGCAGCTCCTTTAACTGATCTCATAAGGAAGGACGTAACTTTAAATGGGAATCCCAACATCAAATTGCTTTTGATACCTTGAAAGAAAAAATCAGTTCTGCTCCTATTTTAAAGTTTCCCGATTTTACTAAAGAGTTTATTATTGCAACCGACGCATCAGATCAAGGAGTAGGAGGTGTGTTACTCCAGTGGCATGACAATAAGTTTTTCCCCATTGCTTTTATTCTCGCAAATTAAAAATGTCAGAGAAGAAATATGCAGTAATAGATAAAGAATGCCTCGCCATTGCTAATTCGTTGGTACATTTTAAATATATAATCTATGGGTATAGTGTCAAAGTTCTAACTGATCACAAGCCCCCTTACTGACTTTTTAAAGGTTTCAATCATAGTCCTAAAAAGAACTCGGTGGCACATGATTATCCAGGACTTTGGAGCTAAAATTGGATACTTACCCGGTAAAGCAAACGTAATCGCAGATGCGCTATCTCGTAACCCAGTACCAACACACTCAATACCTTTCGCTGATCTAGAAGAAATTCCAATTCCTTCGCAAGCTATGAAAATTGCTATCGAAAATGGTCAATCGTTAGCCCAAGCAACAGAGAATATTACAGATATAGAATGGAATCTAGATTCAGTACGACAAGAACAAATGAAAGATCAGAAATTAAGAGTAATAATAGATGCATTAAATAGGAATCCAGATGATAAGGAATATGTGAAATATACGAATCAATATTTCTTGATTAAGGATAACATTCTATGCCGATCCGTGGCTAGGGAGAACCAGGAGTTCAACACAGTTAACTAACGACCAGGTGGTTGTACCTATCACATTAATCCCAATCGTTCTGAAATGGCTTCACAACCATCCTCTGCATGGTCATCCTGGGTTCGAAATAACCTCTCAAAAGGCCAAGTCATTATTTTACTGGTCTACTATGTTAAAAGATATTAAGACATATATTAAAAACTGTGATATATGTTTCCGTCACAAGGGCCATACTAAGAATCCTGTAGGTCTCGGAACTTATCCCGTGCCTAGCAAACCTTTTGAAAGGGTACACCTTGATTTATTGACAGGTTTTTACGAGACAGACCGGGGAATAAAAACCTCTTGGTTATCATTGACGCCCTTACACGGTATACTGAATTAATACCACTAAAAAGTAAAACAGCCATTGAGTGCGCTAGGAAGTTTTACGAGTGCTATATATGCAGACATGGAATTCCAAATATAATAATCTTTGACTCAGGTGGAGAATTCAATAATCACTTCCTTAACTCATTGTGCGAAATTCTGCAAATAAAGAAAGTCAATACGATGATATACCATCCTGAATCTAATGGATTGGTAGAACGGGTTAATAGAAAGGTGCTAGACATACTGCGTGTAAACATAGGCGGTATGGACCCAAACTGGGATATTGCAATACCCACCGTGTCCAGTACCCTAAATAACAATTATCATACTTCAATCCGTATGTCTCCCCATGAAGCTGTATATGGGATACCTGCTAGGTCACCTTTTCACATATTATCCCCGACATCTAGTTTATCAGATCCGTTGAAGGATATAATAGATGTTAGCCGAAGTAGATATCAAACACTTTATCAAAACCTCTTACAGGCTCAAGTGTTAATGAAGAATGCACATGATAAAAAAGCTAAGGTCACAAAGCCTTACCAAGAAGGAGATATAGTATATGTACAAGTCTATGTTAGAAAAGGGCTAAATTGGAAATTGTTGCCTAAGTTTGAAGGTCCTTTCATAGTTATAGAAGTTTTAATAGGTAACCGACTTAAAATTCGGAATCAGTCCGATTCAACCGATGTTCGAACAGTATCTATCTCTCATGTGAGAGCTTAAGACAATGGTTTGTTATGAAAAAGTTAATTATTGTGTGAATTTTTACATCATTTGGATGATGCGATGTTTTTGTTTCATTATTTACAAGTTATTTTTTTTTACAGGCTCCAACATGAAGCTTGTCAAATTATACCATGCACTATTCCTCTCAATGTTTATCGTAGCTGGGAAGAGTTCTGAAATAACTTTACATCATGGTTCTATAGTAGAGGAAATGAATAATTTCTTTCTAACTGGCAGTAATATAGTTTTAGAAGTCAATATGAACGCCATTTTTACTAGCGAAAATGAAGTCATAACTTTGAAATCAGAATTGACTCTTTTTATCAATCTCTGGCAGACTTGCATAAATCATTCTTAGCTAGCAGTGATCCAACGTCGCCGAATCAAGTCAGTGACACAATTAATATGCTTTTTGGGAATTAAGAAATAAAACAAGCGAAGCTGAAATCTTGGCTCGTGATTTGCTAATGTGGTCAATACCTCATGATGTTACAGAAAGGCGTAACCCACTTGTTCTAGCGGCATTAAATTTGGTTGGTTCCGTAGCAGGTCTTGGGTTAGGGATTTCAAATCGTTTAAAACTTCGCGATCACGGGGTTAAAATCGAAAATCTGGAACATCAACAAGAGGTATTAGCAGGAGAACTAAACAAACAAATTCAAGCTTTGAACAGCGTAATCAGTAAAGTAAATGAACAGTCACGACGTTTCAATCAGATTCATGACACTCAAGTTTTGTTAGCAACTTTGATGTATTATCACGCTAAAATTAATCATGTATACTCGAGAGTTTCAAGCTTTATCGAAAAATCAAAAGATTACGTGGAAGCTATAACACTTGCTGCTAAAGGCGTGTTGTCTCCTCATTTGTTACCGATTAAAGATCTTACTCAGATTATCAATAATGCTCACGATAAAATGCGCTATGTTCCAGTAGTAGACTTCCATAAAGTTGAATTTTTATTACAGCTTGATCACAGTTAAAGTTGACCTTGATAAGATCGTAATCGACATTCCTTTCAACCCATCAGACGCGTGGAAAGCGTATAAAGTTTCGCCTTTTCCCACGTATGTATCTAGCGTCTCGACACCTATTATTAATAATCTGTCAGCTCTAGTATTGGTTTCCGCCAATAAAGAAGCTTTACGGTAGTCCGAGACCAAGCACTGTTAAATGATTGCCATGATGTTATGAATAATGTAGTGTGCAGGATCGATTTGTTTGAATTCTTAAACATTACGTCATTGAATTCATGCGAATTGGACTTGGTACTTAACAGAACCTCTCCCCATACACATGAACATTGTTTGGCTGGTTTAGTACGGTATCGTGACAATCAGTTTCGTCACAGGCTCGTGAATGGCACGTCATTCGTCTTCTCTGCAGAACCATACATCGTCACTTGCCCAGATGGTACTAGGACAACAGGACACATGTTCGTCGTTAATGATGGCTGCACTGCAACAACGTCGTCACTCTTCATCCGAGCTAGCACATCCATCATCAGAGGCCGCAACTTCTTCATCAACATCGTGGGGAAACACTAGGCTGCAAGGTCTAACAATTCCCTACAGCAGGCCCATCGAAAACGCTATTGCATCATTAGACTTGCTGTCTCCTGCGAGCCATTCTTCTGATCACCATGATTTTCTTCTCCTCTACACATTAATTGCCGTTGGTATGTTCCTGGGAGCCGTGGGCGTAATCGTCAGCGTAATGTTTTGGAAAAAGCACGAGAGATGAAGGAGACCATTGCGAAATCTACTGTTTCTCAAAGGTCAACGTTGGACTGGCGCAATTATATGTTCCGAGTTCAGTAATGAAATTACTGGCCATTTTTTCATTAAAGCTCGAGTACACAGAGAAAGACTGAAAAGGTTCTATTTTCGGTGGTAATGTTTGTGAGGAAGAGCTGAACATTTCTGGTGTTATCATTTATCTACATTTATTTCTTTAATAACCTATACTACATATGTATGTATCAATTGCGTGTAGTAGCATGTTGTTCATTCAACATTTTGCATTTTGGTTGTCCATACTGATTAATCTATCAGGATAACTGTTTGTTTATATAAACCTACCATATGGTTATTACCTCTGGATACATTTTTAAGCATTGATTTCAATCTCTATCATTGCAAGTGTATTCATATAATCTGTGCACAAATGTTTTACTTCTGAATTGCATACGAATTGCATTATTTTATTTGATTTATCATTTCGGATTGCATTATCTGATTTATATGATTTACATGTTAATCATTAGCATTGTCAGTATAATCAATATTTGAGTTATATAACTTACCTTTTTTTCTCACTTTGCTACATTTTAGTAAGACTTGTGTTCACAAATATGCAACATATTTCAGTATTTGCTGTCTTCAGTAATTACTATATATCTCATTCACATTTTGAGTATAATGATATTTGGAAGCGTATATTTTCTTTTGCTTTCTGAGGATTTATGCTTAGCTAGTGAATGCCTGTTTTGATGATTTCGTCCCTATTGTGTTTTACGTGGCCGAGCAAATGTCATATTTCATTTATGCCACATTTAATTTAAAGAAACTACGTTTTCTTAGTAAATCTAAGATAATTCCCAACATATATATCTCTATCGATTATGAAAGGAAGGCTATTGTGAAATCTCCGTTTGGTCAAACCAGACGCAGACGTCATCAATAAGTACCTGTGTAGTGCTTTAAGACAGTGCGTCATCATACATTAGCATCCGTTTGCATAAACTCAGCGTTCTCTTTTGCTCAGAGCTGGAGGCAAAGTCACGTAGCCGTGGGAAGTTCTTGGGAACGAGGTCATATGTTTGTTCGTGTGTGTGCATCTTAGTCTTGCTATGTAAAAGTGTGACAGCTTAGATATTAGATCGACATGGAGATCATCCCGTGCAGACCAATTGTATTCTTTTGTAAATAAGTCTTTATACGAAATACAAGAAAAACCACTATGGAGTTTGTCTGAAATCCTGCAGAACATTGGTCTGATCTTCCAAAAACAGTCTTATTCTACAGCCATGGAGAAACTGAAGATGTCATAACCAAACTCTGACTGAGTTCCAAACACAGTCCTTATAACCAAACACCTGGAGGAATTTCTGATGAAATACCTTCATACAACATATGTGTGTATACATACACACATTTTTGTTACTCCACACATCAACCTGAGTATTTTCATCTCTACTGCATCCAATTTCTTCTCTTGGACTCTCTTTACCGGCCATGTTTCTGCTCCATACATCAGAGCTGGTCTCACTACTGTCTTATACACTCTTCCTTTAACCTTTATATGTCGATTCTGCGGTCGCACAAGGCACTTGACATCTTTCTCCAATTTTTCCATCCAGCTTGCACTCTGTGTTATTCTACATCCAAATTTCCATCATCAGCCACTGTTAAACCAAGATACCTAAATTTTCTGCTCGGTTCAACCTTGCCCCTTCCATAGTAATCTCAGGTCTTGATCTTCATTAAAACGTAGGTATTCAGTCTCCTTCCTGCTGATCTTTAATCCTCTGTCTTCCAGTACCTTCCTCCATTGCTCTAGTTTTGACTCCACTACCCCACTGTTGGTGCTGCATAACACGATGTCATCAGCAAACAACAAGCACCAGGGCGATTGATCTCTTATTCCTTGAGATAGCACATCCATTATCGGGTCAAAAAGATATGGACTAAAAGCAGATCCCCGATGTAAACCAACTGTTACTGGTAGCCATTCAGTTAACCCAACACTGCTTCTAACCTGCGTTTTTGCTCCTTCATACATATCTTGGACCCACCTCACATACTTCTCCGGTGTTCCCTTTACTCGCATGCACCTCCAAACCTCTTGGCGCGGGACTCTGTCATATGCCTTTTCCAGATCTACTGTATGAATATATGTGCAGTCCTCTCTGCTTTTCTTGGTGTTTTTCCATCATCTGTCGAAGGGCAAACACTGCATCTGTCGTTCCTCTTCCTGGCATGAAACCAAACTGTTCTTTACCTCTTGATGTTTCTTCTCTAATTCTTTGATCCATTATTGTATCCCAGATTTTCATGGTGTGAGACATTAGCTTTATTCCCCTGTAGTTTGCACAATCCTGGATGCCACCCTTCTCTTTATAGACAGGCACAATAAAGCTTTCTCTCCATCCTTTTGGTATCTTTTCCTGACTGTATAGTTTCTTTCCTAGGTCCCACAGCATGTCCATTCCTTCTTCTTTCAGGCTCTTCCACACCTCTGCAGGAATTCCATCTGATCCTATTGCTTTACCATTTTTCATCTTCTTTAGTGCCTTCTTTATTTCCTTCCTGCTAATAGTATGCGTCATACCAAGGTTCTGGAATCCATCTTCAAAGAATTTCCTAGGATTTTCTTCATTTAACAGATGTTCATAATATTCTTTCCACCTTTTCTTTGTCTTATCTTTGTTGCATAAAACTACTCCAATCCCATCCTTAACCTGTTTATATGGAAGTAGTCTTTGGTGTTCTTATCCTCTTGCTGACCTTACTTTTCCCAGATTTTTTTTTTTTTGCGTCCTTTTTGGCTCTCGCCACCTCTTTACCTTCATAATTCCACCACCAGGTTTCTTTATTGTCAGGAGGTTTCTTTTCAGATGTCTTTCCCAACACCTTTCTACCCACTCTCTTTATCACCATACTGTTGTGATTCTACCATTCTTGCACTCCCTATAGCAACCCAACTTCCCTTAATACTCTCCAAATTCCTGCTCAAATTATATATATATATATATATATATATATATATATATATATATATATATATATATATATATATGTATATAATATATATATATATATATATATATATATATATATATATATATATATATATATATATATATATATATATATATATATAGATGTATTCTTTTTCAGTTACAAAAGATAAAATATCACGATGTACTCCACAATGAAAATGAAGGAGAAACCAGAGGAAAGAAATGAGTTATTAATTTGTCCCAACATTTCGCCTCCATCGGGCCTCTTCCGGGGAATTTTGTTGACTAATTAGTCAGTAAAGTTTCCCGGAAGAGGCCTGATGGAGGGCGAAACTGTTGGGACAAATTAATAACTCTATTTCCTTTTTCCTGTGGTTTCTCCTCCACTTTCATTGTGGAATACATCGTGATATATATATATATATATATATATATATATATATATATATATATATATATATATATATATATATATATATATATATATATATATATATATATATATATATATATATATATATTCATAGGTGTGTGTATGTGAGTGTGCCTGTATGTAAGTAATTCTCCAGATGGGTTCGAATGAAATTAAGGAATTAACACACAGACTCGAGCCTGATCTACCGTTCTCGCCGGCTCTGTGAATTTAGCATATTTAAGAGGAGAAAAAGATCTGAATATATCGGACTTTCCAATTTCCACGGACGGTTGCAGATCTGCCGGCCCCGAAGTCATTAAATATGGAAATAAACTTTTTCTGTGAATGATTGCAATCGAATTAGCAGCATTAGAGCCATTTGCTAACTCCCGACGCTAATGCTTCTGAAATTGCTGTCATGAAATGAACTGTATTAATTATATCCTCTGCCATGCATTCGTATTTCTAATACAAAAGGCGAGTTCGTTCGACGCTGTTAGAGACATTTATTCTCTTCTGAAGATATCTCTGTCATAAATTGGATAATCAAGGCTAACACTAAGCATCTCTCTCTCTCTCTCATATGTCTACCAAACGTCCTTCTGTCTAGATGTGACCATTTTTTAAACCAAAAGGAAAACGAGTAAAAGTAAGATCCTCGCAGGTCCTAACCAAAGGCGACGTACAGATGAAGACAAAATGAACTTTCATATGTTTATACAGCAAAAGAAAGGAAACTAATAATAATAATAATAATAATAATAATAATAATAATAATAATAATAATAATAATAATAATAATAATAATAATAAAGGAAGAAAAAGGGCATACAATGTATGTGAAAAAGACTATCGAAATAAAAGGTGACAAATAAAATACATTTTTTTACAAACTAAATCTGTTCTCCAGAAACAGTGTACCTTAACCAACAATCCTGAAGGCCTCAAATAGTTTTAAGAATACTACTAATTCCACAAACTACTGAACAAAGGTGAAAATATTTTACTGAATATAAAGTAATTGTTTTGGTTCTTTGAATGTATTCAACATATCATATATATTAAGATCACTAAGTATCATTGATCGTGCATTAAAATAAAAAAAAATTATTTTCTTTTACGTTCAAGCTTTAAAAACCTGCAATTTTGAATTCATGATCGAAATGGCATAAAACATGATAAGTCCCTTTTACTGGTGAAATTATCACTCTTTTAATTAGTCTTTCTCACTTTTCACGTCACCAGTGACTTCCATTCTCCCAATCTTTTTTAGTTTTCTGTAAAAGAAAACTATTGAGATGACTTTGTCTGTCCGTCCGCACTTTTTCTGTCTGCCCTCAGATCTTAAAAACTACTAAAGCTAGAAGGCTGCAAATTGGTATATTGATCATCCACCCTCCACTCATCAAACATACCAAATTGCAGCCCTCTAGCATCAGTAGTTTTTATTTTATTTAAGGTTAAGATTAGCTATGGATCGTGCATCTGGCACCTCTAGCGGTGCCAGCCACCGATGCATTTTCACTTGACCACATCTGAGGAGCAACTGAGCGCTGCCCGGTCGTGGCCGAGAGCTTCATACTGCAGCGTAGTGAGTGTTTCATACAGCATTATATGCTGTACGGAAAACTCGATTGCGCCGAAGAAGCTTCGGCGCATTTTATACTTGTTTGCATTTGATATTGATTTTTGGATCTGCATGACGTAAGAATTACAGAGGCCTCACAAATGTTTATTCCTTTTGGAGAAACTTTGGTCTTCGACTCCTACTTTGTGTTCACGCAATTTCAACTACATAGTCTCTCAGCAGTCGCCGGGAAAATAAACAGCCTTAAAGGATTCCACAAGTCTCTTCATCAAGAGTCCCGTTGAGGTAACGGCGCAAAGGTTCTGATTATGGCATACCTTTGATTCATTCAATATTAACTAATGACATTATGTTTACCGGAAAAGATGGCCCCTGATTTCCATCCAGTAAAAAATCACTATGAGCCTGTCCGTAATGCCCATTATCTTTTATTTATTGGTCCATTTAGAGGTCATCTATCGCATTCTCACCTCGGCTTTCAATAGCCATTAATGTCAAACAAATCAGATGTTCAATTTCCTGGAAGTCTCATTGATTTCATTATCACTTAATTAATAATTGCATATTTATCTATGTACCTTCAGCAATTATTTAAAGTTACTAACGTTTGTTCAATCAAAGAGTTTCTATGCGTTCACTTTTGGTTCAAGTGGTTTCGTTTAATATATTCGTACCATAAAAACCAAGGAAAACTTATTACTTTTTCTCATCATCGAAAAATTAACAACGTAAACAAGAGTTTTCCCGTTATAAAACAACGGTTGTTGATGCAGTGTCAATCAAAATAAATCTCTTAAAAGTTAAGTTTTAATTTTTTTTGTTTGTTAGATCTTATTCAAAAAGAATCGTCATGAGGATTTTAATTATCTTTTGTTTTCCTGAATCTCGGTGCGTTTTATAAAAATCAACACTCATTTACATGATTCACAAAATTGATTGTTTAAAATAATCAAAGGTTGTACTTGTCTGAGAAATTCTAAGCTTAACCCAGTTTCGATGGTTCTAAGGTTTGAAGTGAATGTATCTAAACAGCTCGGAGCCAGTGGTTTTGTTACTCTCAGTTGAAACTTTTTTTTCAGGTAGGAGTATAATGTAACAATTTTGTCAGAGTGAAATGGGGTTTGAAGTGGTTATCTGAGCATTCAGTTGCTTCCTTGGACCGCCAAACACAAGGAAAATGGAAGAGTACCTAAAATACTCAAAACAAAAGTTGTACGTTTCAAATAAGGGCAATGAATAAATAATTTCAAATGGCCTCGTATGTGGTGAAATCGTCAGTTAAGTCGTTTGTCATCAATTTTGTTCAAAAGGTCTGGCTGATAATAGGCTAATCTGCATTGAATTGTAATTGATTTTCTCAAGGTAATAATTCAGTTTAATTTCCTATCCTATTTCCTTTCTTCAAAACCAAGAAATATTTCGCCTGCACGATTTTTAAACATCAATATGACTTTGACGTTTTGTATTAAACTCATTCTTGGCCTGCAATAAAAAGTTATTCTGAACTGAAAAATTAGTTAAGAACTTTTCTTGGACTGTAGAAGCAAACTAGTTCTGAAAATTGGGAAGTGTGCGAAGAAAAGTGGGGCAAAGAATGACACTATTCATCTAAAAATTACTTAAGGTTATAAGTAACAGGCACTTTAGCAAGAGAATTTAAAATAATCCTGATTAAAATATGTGAATTGGTAAGAAAAGTCGCATACGTGGATAATCAAAGAGTCAAATGATTTTTCGCACTTACTATAAGTTATTAGTGAAAATTCCCAAGCATCAGAAAAATAAGGCAAATAATGTTGAGAGGAAATGTCATGAATACTTTACAATAAATTACCTGATAATTTATTTCAAACACACAGTGTGTGTATATATATATATATATATATATATATATATATATATATATATATATATATATAATGTATATATATATATATTATATATATACAGTACATATATATATATATATATATATATATATATATATATATATATATATATATATATATATATATATATATATATATATATATGAAAAACCTATAGGCCACCAGTATGTTATGAATTACAATACACAGTGAATGTTTAATTGACAAGTGGGGAGGAAAACTGTCTAAAGTCTTGGAGAGAATGTTTAGCTATCATCTGATGCATTTCTGAATTAGGTAAAATTGTGGCGTCAGGTTTCTCGAGACATGGGAACAGGTCATGTCCAGGTTCCGTGGGGAACGTGTGTATGTGCGTTTCTTTTGGGCGGAGTCCCAAGGTGTGAAGGGATTAGATTAGGGAAAAGGAATCATTTGAAGACCAACATTGAGCATTATTAGAAGTCTTCAAGTGAAGACTTTGTGTTTTGTGATTTATCGTTCAAGACTGCGAACATTGCTGTTTGGAGGTAAGAACCACATTCAATTTCCCAAACTGTAGATTGTTTTTCTCCATTTTTATGATGTCCTTTTTTCAGGCATTTATTTTATGATATATATATTTTTGAGTAACATGGGAGGGATTCCTATATCTTTATTTTTATGTTTTTTCGGGTTAATAAGGAATTCATTTGACTTCTTCAGATGTTTCGCTGAGAAAGAGGTTGAAGATGTACTCATTGGGAATGTACTGGACTTTGACTTATTTTGACCTATTGCAAGTTACAGTGTAAGACTATAATGTGAATGATCTTTCTGGAACTCTAATATTACATTTTATTCCATCTCTTATTTCTTACAACCTAATTATGTTAGATTTTGTCAAATAAATTATTTTTTGTATATCTTGTTTCGCTGTAGACCCGAGAGAGAGAGAGAGAGAGAGAGAGAGAGAGAGAGAGAGAGAGAGAGAGAGAGAGAATGATGCAGAGTGAGTGGGTACTGAGATGTGCTACCAGCAGCCTTTGTGTGGTCACTACCAAGGATACCAATAGATGGGACGTCTCGACTTTGTAGTAACGGGTAAGCAATGAAATTGCTTCTCAACTGGGCTACAGTCATTTGGTGGCAGCTCACCAGGGACCTCTGAGAGCCTCTGAAAGAGATATGTGACGTGGAAATTAGATCATGTAGGATGTAATAGGGTGTGTTCCAATAATCTGGGAAGAGTTAGGATGGTAGCATTGGTTGTTGACTAAGGTGTTTTCAATCCCGTTGAGGGTGACACGGCAACGCATAACCAGTTACGAATGGTCTTGTGTGATAAGTGGGAGCAAGGTATATAGATGGACAAGGTAGAGTCATTTGTGGGGGGATGCGGCTTATCCCCCCAAGAGCCGCACCTCCTGGAGGTCAGGGCGAGAAGTCACTCACTCAGCTACTGTTCCATTCAAATGTAGATCACAGGTCAGGTCACTACAATCATCTCTGCAGTGATTTTGTCTTATATTCTACGAATACAAACGCAATTTTTATTTTTTATATCATCTAAATTATTAATTAAACAATGCCAAACATTTGCGCCGTGTTTGGGTGTTATTCAAACAGTAGAAAAAAGGAGGTATCCTTTTTCCGATTCCCTCGTGATGAGGAAACAAGACGGAAATGGGTTCATCTTTGTAAGAGAAAGGACAACTTTAACGCTACTACCCATCGCATATGCAGTAAACATTTTGAAGAAAGTGCCTACAAAGAGACCTGCAGCAGGAACTTCTTGGATCACGAGCCCCAGCAATGAAATATAGACGTTTGAGGAACAAAGCAATCCCAACACTTCACATGCCTGATTCACAAGGTTGGTAATCTTTCTTTTTCAGTATTACACCTTTTCACAGTATTTACACTCATGACAGCTGTTTCTGTTTTTATTTATAGGGGTTTGTGTGCATAAATAGTAAATATATAGAGAGTATAAAGGGAGAACTTAACAAATTCCATACATTAATCACGATCATATTAATATGAAGTCCTAACGGCAATTTATATCATATTCATATCTATATATGAATATATATATATATATATATATATATATATATATATATATATATAAGAGAAAGAGAGATATTATAATGTTTTCTTTCTACATTCCAGATGACAATGCACCTGGTACATCTCGAATGAAAAGGGTAGAAGATAAAATCGGAAACGCTTTTAGTTGCAGAAATTTTATCAGGATATGAAAATGAACTTCATGCTAACAACAATGTTTCGTGTGGCGAAGACTGTCCCCAAAGTGAAGAAATGGTACATACAGCAACACTAGAAGAGTTGCAGCTTCAATTGAACAGAGTTTGTCAAGAAAGACACGATCTCCTTACAGAGAAAGAGCAGTGGGATAGAGAAAGGTTACGTTTGTTGGAGGAATTGGAGAAGTTGAGAAATGAAGCATCATGTTGCAGATCGTTTCTGGAAAAATTATTTTCTCCTTCACAGGTTGAAAACATTATAAGTGGCAGAAATGTGAAACGTTGGGCAGATGACGACATTAGTCGAGCAATAACATTAAAAAATATGAGTCCTAAAGGTTACCGGTTCTTACGTGATCAGTGTAAGATTCCTCTTCCCTCAGAAAGTACCCTAAGGCGTTGGGCATCAAAAATCATTGTTGAACCGGGGATCTTGCAAACAGTTTTTGAAATACTAAAGGAAAAGGGCAAGGAAATGAAAGAGTATAGTCGATTATGTGTAATTTCATTTGATGAGTGTAGTGTTTCTCAAATCTGGTGTTATGACCATGGATCAAGGGACACTTTATGATCCTAAAACTCGTGTGCAGTGCATTATGATCAGAGAATAATACAGTCCTGAAACAACTAATATATTATAATTTTGATACCAAGGTTACCAAGGAACTGTTATTTGAGCTAATTGCAAAAGTGGAGTCTGTCGGTTTTCCTGTTGTGGCTATGGTGTGACATGTAAATATCAGTTTATGGAACAGTCTCAATGTAGGAACAGAAAATCCTTCATTTGAGAACCCCTCTGCACCAGATCGAGAAATTCATGTCTTTGCCGATGCTCCTCATTTAATCAAGTTAGTGAGAAACAATTTTCTTGATTCAGGCTTTCAGTTGCAAAACAGAAATTTTGTTCTAAGTGGATGTGTTAGGGAAATCGTCGCCAGAAGTGAAAGTGACTTGAAACCCATATATCGCTTAACAGAGAAACACATAAATGCAACAGGTGCGCAACGTATGAATGTGAGGAGAGCAGTGCAGCTTCTTTCGGAAACAACATCCAAAGCTGTAGATTTTTATGCGAAATCAGGGACTTTTGAAGAGCACGTTCTGGGAAAGCACAAGGGACTTTATAAAGCTGGCTGACTCGTGGTTTGATGTATTCAATTCAAGGGTACCTTATGACAGAAAAAATCTAGACATGCGTATGGGATGCAATTGACTGAGCAGAATAAAATCCTTGACAATATGAAATGTACTGCTGAAACAATGCGAGTTTGCAAAAGTAATAAGATGTATCAATTCCAAAAGGGACTTATTGTGTCGTGTAAATCCTTGCCAAGGTTGCATGATATGTTGAAAAGTAAATATGATGTATCATACATAATTACCTCCAGACTTAATCAAGATGGACTGGAAAACATGTTTGGCTGTCTTCGACAAATGGGTGCAACTTATGATCATCCTACGCCAGTTGAAGTCAAACACAGAATAAGATCATATTTACTTGGCAAAGGAAATTCTTTAACTGGAAAAAATTGTAACTCGATGAAGGAGTGCGACTCTTCAAATATGTCGGAGGAATGTTTCAAGAGAAAAAGTTGTGAAAATAGTGATTCAAATGCAACTGATCTTGAAAAAGAGCTCATGATTTCTGCAATGGTGTTTGCCTCTACTGAAGATGAGAAGATGCCAGAAGAAGATTCAGAAAATTTAGACAATGAATTTCATGAAAGAACTTTTTTAGAGAATGTTGCAGACGAAGAGGGCCTACGATATGTTGGAGGTTATGTGGCATCTAAATTTCCAGAATATCAGTTCTTAGGATGTAAACTTAAAAAGTAAAAGGAACCTGGATCAGTGCAGTAGACAAGAGGATAGATTAACGGAACCAAGTGCTGAGTTTTTCACAAATTAAAGGTAATGGAAAAAGTTTTTAAAACATACAATGGAGAAAATACACTGAGACCAGGCAATGGAGTATTATACGACCTGGCACGCCATATTGAAAATTTTTTGTATCTTTGCCTTTTAAAGTAATATTGTTTTTTGTCAGATGTCGGATGTTTTTTAGGATGAGAGTTCTGAATGCCCAAATTGTATCGAGTAGGCAAAAAAAGAAAAAGATGCATAAACTAACTAAATAATGCCATGAAAATTCTAAAAGATTGTTGTTGTTTTTCTACCTTTGCTAAGTATTTTTAATTTCTATTATGAAGCCAGATACTGTTATGTGTTATCTATGTATATTTATGTTAGTTTATTAAATTATGTATAGTAAAATTGTAAATAAGCTTTTGTAAATAAATGTCAGGTCAAATGCTAATTGAATATTTTTTTAAGTCCTATCAGGTTCATTAATTTAAGATTTCTATAATATACTAGAAAGCCAAACATTATCAATCCACGATTTTGTATGTGTAGTACAGTGAACTATATGAATTTCAAAAGAACACCAAACGTACACAAGATAACAGAGTGGAAAGAACATACAGGCCTAATCCCTTAGACCAAGGTACTTAAATCGTTCCCAAGGTAGCACTTGCCTGTTTGTTCCCACCCTGACCTCCAGACTTATCATGGAAATACCCCTCAGCTACCCCCGCAACCAAAGTGACTGTACCTTCTCACCCTTATATCTATATACCTTGAGTGGGAGTGTTTATGGGTCGTAAGACGTCCGTGTGTGTTTATTTTTTCTATTTCATATTGGGGATTGTTTCTAGGTACTTTTGCAGTGCAGGTTATTGAAGACAGAGAGGGTTTATTACATAAGAGTTCTCTTTGTGTTGGTTGTAGTGAGGAATTAGAGGGGAACAAGCCAGTTCAAGGGTGATTGAGTGTTTTTTTTTTTTATTGCATATGCATGTTAGTCAGAGCTTTGGTGACTTAGCGGGTGACTACACTTAGTAAAATAGTGTATAGGTATGCTCCAAAGAGACTTATATTATGATGAAATTAAAATTGTTAACAGACAGGGTGTGTCTTTCTAGCTGGTATATGTGTTCTCCTTGATGATGGAAGCAGTTTTTTGGTGCAGTTGAAGCAATCGCGCACTGCTCCCAAGTTAGTGGGCAGTGATGATTTGGTGGCATCATTGAGAGCAGGTTGATGCAGTTATCCCACTGATATCCCTTCCTTGTGAGCCCATTTTCTTTATGCGGGTGGACTGAAGTATTTCTGCTTCATCGTTCGCATTTGGTTTTTAGAATTTTTTGTATGGTTCACATCTACAGTTAGAGTTACTTTAGTGTTTGCATTTGGTGTTTAGGATTTAATTTAATGGTTTGCATTAGCATTAGTGTTGGGAGTTTGCTGAATTTTTAACTGTTTATTTCTCTCTCTTTTTTGTCCTTTCTTTTTTTCTCTTTCTGCCTTTGGGATTATATGAAGTTGAGATCTGGTCAAGTTCTTAGAACTTGGAGGGTTATCTGTTCTGATAATATGTCGGAATTTAGCGAACATAAGGATAAAGTAACAATGTTGCACAAATTTACATCTGTAAACAGTGGGGTTCTGCCCATTTCCTAGGCTGGTTGATGGAGTTCTTCCAGTTCCCTCGAAATTTTTATAAATGAGGTGACGAATTTTTTAGCCACCAAGAAAATAACGGATGGGATAGAAGCTTTCAATGAAGCAAAAGGCCTCCTTAATTTAGATAAAGGGGATATCGGACAACATTTCCGAGTCATCGCTTTTTGAAGTGTAGGACCTGGGACAATCTTAAGATTTTTTATAGCGTCATAATGGAACAGCTGCAGCTGGTGATGTAGTTCAAGATCTCAGAGCTCTTTTCAAGGTCCATAAAGGTCATGATTCACTGGTCAGGTTTAATGCCACATGTTTTGATGCTACAAGGGATTTTTTGAAGAAGTTGAGAAATTCTGGTTCGGTAAATGGAGGCTCTATTACGTAAGAGATTGCCACGCCGAGTACATAACATTCGTGTAAATTTAAATATTGTTTAGTAATTCAGTAATGTAACGTAGTCAAAATGGCAATGTTAATTACTCTCCTTGGACATTATCCTAAAGAGGCAGACCTCGAACTGCAAGTCTCCTGAGGCAGAGACCTATAAATCTGATCAAAAGAGCTGAGCACACTCACAATGAGCTTGAAGAGGTTCTTAAATCTTGAGTAAAGTTAGAAGGTGTTACCAAGGAAGATAGATGTAATGCACTCAGCGATGCTGTAGCTGCAAAAAACGCCCTTCAGGCCAGGGTATCACAACTTACTCAGATATATCAACCTTCTCAAGGCAAGCTTAAGGAAATTCAATGACCAGTTTTCAAGGGAGAATAAAGTGAGTACAAAACCTTCAGACAACTGTTTAATGTATTTGTGCTGAACCTGATCACAAAGTTCACACACTTACTTAGCTTGTTGGGAGGGGAGCCACTCAGATTGATTAAATCAGTGAGTGTAACAGAGGAGAAATACGAAGTAGCGATCCAACTGCTTGGCAAGATTTATGGCAACGCGCAACAGATTTCACACTGTTGTTTAACCAATTAGGGGAATTGCCATCCTACATTTGAGTATGCTAGTTTAAGAAAGTTCCGTATTGAACTTAACTTAGTACTAGAGCAGATTGATAGAATTAGTTCAATCGCTGGAGGAGAGGGGCTAGTTCTTAACCTTGTGAACAAGAAAGTTGTTGTCAGGAAGTCTACCCTCAAATAGTCAATTTTCTGAGGAAGGCAGATTATGACAGAAGAATGATGCAGTACGAGATCATCATCATCGATATGACGGCGCGACCTTCCTCCTGTGTATTATTACTATTGTTATTCTTTTCATTGGTGTATAATAATTGCTATTATTGTGTCTGATGATCACATTTGAAAAATATAAACTTTAAATAATTGTGTTTGAATCTCGCCATCTATTTTGTCATGTAATATTAGAAGTTTCTATTACTTTGTTATTATTAAATATTTTGTTTTCTATTTTATTGACATTCAGTTGCGCCAAGTTATCATATTGCAAAAGATAGTTGCGTCTTATAGCTATATGTTACGCTACCACTGCCATACGTGTCTTTGTTGCTTTATGCTGCTTATTCTTTCTTCTTCTTCTCTCATTTGTTGCTGTAGCAACTATCGCCTTCATCATTATTATTTTATATATAAAACTTAATAATGTGCAAGTACTAAAATTATATGACGATTAGATTGATTGATATATCTTTACGCCATCGTATATGATAGATGACAGATGATAAGCAGAGTGCGGCTTTAGCTGCTGCAGTGTACTAGTGAACCTTTTTGTGTTTTGCCTCAAACAAAATGTTGTTTATTTATGCATCTCTATCAAAAAATGAGAAGGCTCTGGCCCCTGACCATTTTTAATAATAATGTTTAGTAATTCTAATTACAGATGCATTGATAATATATATTTTTCATTTCTTTGTTTTCGGAAATATTTGATGACATTTTTTCATTATTATTATATGATAAGTATTTTTCTATGTATTATATGTATTTGTCATTGTTTTATTATTATTATTATTATACATGTTAAAATCTATTGTAGAAAAAAGCACATTTTAAATTGCATCACTGCTGAAGTCTTCTTCTTCGTCGTCATCATCTTTTATAAACATTTTTACATCAGAGACTGCTGATAAAACACTACTTCTCTTTTGTATTGCATCAGCATAAGAATGAATCTTATTTTTATAAGCTGGAAATTTATCAATTAAGCGAATTTCTTTTTCCCATATAATTTTTATTTTTGCAATGCCCCACGATGTGGCCAAAAATAAAATTTATTGTTTATATAAGCCCAGTTCTTGTCCTAAAATGACTTGACGTGGCTGTATTTACTATAATCTAAAAATTGACTCCCATAAACAGACGTATGAAGGTAATACTGAGAACTAAGTATTATAATAAAAATTTTGAAAAATCGTTTTAGTATAATCATCATCATCATCATCATCGTCTTTTTCATTGCTGTTATTATTATTATTATTATTATTATTATTATTATTATTGTGTGTGTGTGTTGTTATTGTATCTTTCATAACTTTATACAGAATTGTTTTTGTCATTTATTGTGTAGGTAAGGAATTGATAAATCATATTTTAATAATGAAAAAATAAACTCAAATATATACTTATATATAAATATTTATCATATAATATTTTTATTTATTAAAATATGAGTGATGATGAAGTAAAGAGAAAAGAGAAAAGAAATATTGTACTGCAAATTTTAGTTTATGTATTCGGCTATTAAATGAAAAGCTTAAAAGTTGTTTTTACAAAACTATTGCGTAAAAATGTCGTATCGGCTTGGAAAGAAAATTATCCTGTTCCTTTTTCGCTAAATTAAACCGTCATCACCATCTCTGCCCCCTTTCATCATACAATAGAGAAGAGGAATATAGAAAGGTGCATCAACCATAACCATCTCTACTGATATGACCTGTATTTCCAGCATGTTTTTAGTAAGAGGTAATTTTGTTTAAAGAAACAGATGTTAATATAAATCTTCAAAATGATATACTTTTAATTCAACAAAAAAAACGGTATATATAATGTGTGCTGTTAATGAAATCGTGCTCGAGAATTTTTATTGCAGTATCGAATCGGCCGTTTATAACAATAGACAATGACCGAAAATGAATGCACAAATTATATCCAGAAATCCCGGATGATATTCGGATCTTCCTTTATCTGAAAGTACAACAATATAAACAACAGCAACAACAACAATGGCATGACGATGACCGATTCTGAAAAAACAATTTAGATGGCGTTTAAATACTGATTTTAATAATAAAACCAGTCTCTTAAACTACGCATTTTAAACTAATAATAAAAAATATTTAAAACGATAATTTAACCATTCTATCATTATAATATAAAACGTCGCACAATCATACGTTACCTCTTTTAAAGGATATAGACTAACGTGAATATGTTTTCTATGAATAATAATAATATTAATCTAATAAGGCCTAAACCTCTCGTTATAATAGATGGCTGAGCGTGTACATTGGCTGCTTTTGAAAAGAATAAGTATGCGCCTATACAATTACTATATATTTTTCAAGGAGAAATATTATATGAATAGGTATGGAGACGAAATATTATAAATTTTAAATACTACCGGCTATTAAAACTACAGTTATATATGAAGTCGTTCTGGAATTGAAACAAGTCTAGTGTGCGCATGTAGTCAAAACTTTTGAATAAACAAACAATTCTATAAAATGATAAATAAGATTTTCAACATTTAAATATTAAAATATTTTTCTTCTACACACACACACACACACACACAAATATATATATATATAACCTGCTCTCTATTTATTAAACAAACTCTGCTCCCATACTCCTTTTTCTTGATTATTGTTTTTCGTTTTATCATCATCATCATCATTATTTTATTTCGTTGCCTACCTACTATGTCCTGTTTATCTTACCATTTAACTTTATTTCCTCGTTCGTATTTTTATACCGTTAATATAAATAGGTTAAGAATATTTCTCAAATCAACTACGTATGCTGCGATTATTATTATTGCAATCATCGTATCAAACATTCTCCATATGAAAAATAATTAATGTTAAACAATAAAAAGGAAACAGAATGAACTATAAATAAAACTTCCAAACAATAAACTGTATTAATGAGAATAAGAAAACTATCACTTTAATCATTATTTGTTCTGAGACTCCGACATAAAATATAAATGTTGCTAATTTATTATTGTGTGTGTGTGTGTGTGTGTGTGTTATTATTATTTTTTTATAATTAATACCATTAATGTATTATTATTTAATAAATAATGCTATATATATATATATATATATGTATATATATATATATATATATATATATATGTATATATATATAATATTATATATATATATATATATATATATGTATATATATATATATATATATATATCTATATATAATCTGCCTATATATCTCCTCTATATACATATATATATATATATATACACACACACATATATATATATATAATATATATATATACTTTATATGTATATATATATATATATACATATATATATACTTATATATATATATATGTATATATATATATATATATATATAATTATTATATATATACTTATATGTATATGTATATATATATATATATATATATATATATATATGTATATATATGTATGTATATATATATATATATATGTATATATATATATATATATATATGTATATATATGTATATATATATATATATATATATATGTATATATATGTATATATATATATATATATATATACACATACATATATATATATATATATATATACATATATTTGTAAGAGGTATTTCATCAAATTCCCCTATTTAGTTATAAGGACTGTGTTTGGAACTCAGTCAGGTTTGGTTGTGACATCTTCATTTTCTCCATGGCTGTAGAATAAGACTGTTTTGATCAGACCAACGTTCTGCAGGAATTCAGACAAAAGCTCCATAGTAGTTCAAAAAGAATACAATTGGTCTGCACAGGATGATCTCCCATGTCGATCACAATATCTAAACTGCACTTTTGCTGTAGAGACTAGGAGTCCCCTCGTTCAGAAGATTGTGTTTACCTCAGCTCTGATCAAAAAACGCTGATGAAGCTTGCATGCTAATATGTTTGCACTGTCTTCTAGTTTACTACACAGTATATGTTATAACATCCGCGAACTCTCCATACTGGGGAGCCAGCGCTTGGAATTTACTGAAACATCCAGTTTAGTGGCATGAATGACTGATTTAATGAAAGAATATACGCTTCCAAAAATCATTATACTCAAGGTAGAATGATACATGATAAATACTGAAATATGTGCATATTTGTGAACGCAAGTGCTGATAAAAAAGGTAAATTATATAACAAACTTACTGATAGTATAAACATATAGGTAATGTAATCCGAATATAAATCAATAAATAATGCGAATTCGAAAATGTTTGTCTGAAGTAATGTGCAATTCACTCTGAATAAATGATATGAACTACTGCAATGATGAAGGCCGAATCGGCCTTGCTAAAAGGTAACCTGTAGTGAAATTTATATAAACAAACGATTGCTCTGACAATTATTTTATGGTGCAAGTACAAATGCAAATGTTGAATGAGTAACATGCTACACAACTGACACCATATGCGGTAGCAGGTGACCAAGGTAAATGTGGATGTGATATCGCCGAAATGTTCGCTCTTCTCATACACTACTGTGTTCGGCTTTTGTGTGTCGTGGTTTCCGATATCGAGCTCGGAGAACATAGTGCGCCGGTTTAACGTTCCAGCATTTGAAATCGGCAATTCCCATCTCGTTAACCAGGCAATGCAGCAACATACCCAGGCAGATATATAAGAATAGTACTTGGATAAGTATCTCTCAAGCCTTTAAACATTTATGGGGAAGAAAATGAGGCAGGAAACCTCGACCCAATAATACCTGCTGAAAACCGAAAGTGAGTAGCTTATGGAGCCAAGCTCCTCTGCTTAAGGTGAGAGGAAGTGTTTGATAACTGGGAGAATTATATAGATTTCCAGAAGGATCTGGCATTTGGATGGAATATCTTGTGATTTCTTTTCAAATTCTAAATTTTCATTAACCACTGTAAATCTGTAACATACCCTAAGCAAAAATATGTACTTCAGTGACTATTCCACACTAACCTCTACCTACATCAAAACGACGGATAGTTATAATGGACTTTAATTATAGTATTTCAATATTATCACCATATATTACTGATAATTTCAAAAACCTTTGAATAATGTTTTACAAGATATTCACCAAAACTGAAAACATTTTTAAAAAGAGGAATTGAAATGTAATAGTCGGGAAATAAATCATCCGAAAAATTTCCAAGCATTCATTTAAGAAATATGAAGAAGAAAAGACCTCCAGAAATAGAACCAAATCTGAACAAGAAAATTTCCGCTCGAAATTACTGTAGTATTCTTTCTGGATCTATTTCCAGCTTAGCATGGAAGTGAAAGAAGAAAATTAAGTTCATACCATAAATACAGTACACCAACAGAAAACTGATATCGAGAATAAGAATGATTCCCAGTACGAAGCAGTTGCTTACAAACAAAATACAGAAAACGAATTCTATGACGGCACATGTGACTGGCTAATAAATCTAGGAAACGAGGTGATATGCTTATCTCCATAGCAATTTCAAACGTTTCTAATTAAATTCAGACATGGAAATAATCCCTATATACAAAAAATAAAAACTATGACGCTGAGGTGATTCTTGAACTTCGAGTGAAATTAGTCAGTTCATGATGACTTAATGAGGTACATACAATTTGATAAATTGAAAGAGTAGAGTCAAGTGCAATATCTGCGGAAAGGTCAGCCTGGTCCAAAATACGCGTTTCATAAATATCCAATATGCATTAGCCAGAGGAACTTCCAACCACTCGACTAAATGGCTGCTCTCATTGATGAAAATGAAAAGGAGAGGGGACGGTTGGAGGGGGAGGCAGAAGCGCTTACTCTAACCATTAAATTATACCGACAGTCACTTGAAACTGTTATGCTTTACTGACTCGTTTACCTTCAAGTTGTTAGGTTGAAAGTACGAAACAAAAAAGTATGGATGAAGGGTTCTTTTTCAATTAATGCAAGTATTTTCTTT
The DNA here is from genome assembly GCF_040412425.1 of Macrobrachium rosenbergii. Lineage (NCBI taxonomy): Eukaryota > Metazoa > Arthropoda > Malacostraca > Decapoda > Palaemonidae > Macrobrachium > Macrobrachium rosenbergii. The sequence goes on from NC_089761.1 coordinate 5,063,133, forward strand.
TTAAGAAATAAAAAAAAAAAATTTATTTGAATAAATCCCGTTCTGGACAATCCTCATAATCAAGGGACAAAAGGGTGTACGGGAATAAAGAAATATGAATAAAAGTGTTGAATTGATTGCCTTTCTGACCAATTTAGGAAACAGCTTTATGAGAAAGGTCTAATGGATAAATCTAAGTTAAGATAATGGAAGTACTCAAAGAGACAAATAGATTAGGAAAGCTACATATCTTGAAAGGAGATGCTTCAGGGGACGAGACAAATGCTCATGGTCTGCCGATATAGTCCCAATTTTAATAAAGATGAATAGCTGTAAGAGAGAACAACAAAACATCTTGTTGTTAGGAGACAAGCGGATATGTTTAATGATTAATCCAACATAATCCTTTGTGAAACGGTAGAATAATTTCATGCTCCTTTCACTATTTCACAATTATCTCGTCGTGGAAGTCGACGTGGTCCCCGTGTGGATAAATTTGGATCCTTCAGCCACTGATGCTTTGTTCAGACTTGGCTGAAATTCAGTATTGACCTGGAGAAGTCGTTAATCGGAAAATTTTTGCATTTCGTACATTCATGCACACACATGACGAAGTTCGATCAGTAAAGCTCATTAGAGCTTTCAGCTGACAAGGAGTTAAAGTTAAATGAAACTTTAAGATCTGAAACTTCTTTTTCGGATATTTGTCGATCAGTATTCTCATTGGCTCATGATATTTGTACAAATTTCTGGCTTTACCTTTACCAGCGGACAAAGTGTGTTTTTGGTGATTGGGGATGATTAAAAAAAAAAAAAAGGAAAAATCTGCCAATTATCTCAGTTGCTGACTTGGGCTACTAGTAGTAGCATTAAAGTAGTTTAACCACACCACTGAATGGCTTTCAGCTCTCATAGGGCTGGCCCGAAGGATCAGGATAAAATACAACATAGACTCACGTTCTCATACTGTAACACATACACACAATAAATACATTTACTCATGCTTCCACACTAAAAAGGTATATTAAAATTCATAATAAGTTAAGTAATATTAAAAAAAATTTTCAACAAAATTCGACAAATGCTGTTTTCGTACTTTTATTTTTTACTTATTTTTATTCTTTATCCATCAAATCACAGTTCCTCATGAACAACAAAATCGGAACGACTGAAAATGTAAAAGACTGACAAAATTTCATTTATTGATTTATTCCCAAAAGTTGACAGTCGTTGTTGGTCATACTTTGGACACTCACATAACACACTTCTGACCGTTATTATCACCCTGCACTCTGAGCACTCGGGAGCCTGGCCACGTGGGCTGCTCATTAAGTGCTCATGTGTCAGACGAGTATGGCCTGTTCTGAGACGTGTTAGAATTACTTGTGCGTGTCTCTCTCTGATATGATGAACTCCATTTTTTAGCACTAGGTTTTGTTTGTTTAAATTTATTACTTTCAGGTCCTTCATTGCTTGCATATTGCCATTTATTTATGATACCCATTTTTATGTGTGTTACATAATCAGTAACAGGGATATTCACATTTGATCTTGTCATGTGGGTTGCTTCTTTGGCTGATTTGTCTGCATCTTCATTTCCTTTGATCCCTACATGGGCAGGGATCCAACGTATATCTACATTTTTTCCATTATTATATAAGTTATGGAGAAATAATTTAATTTGTTGTACTATATTATTTTTCGATTTGTAACTCTGAATAGCTTCTATAGCGCTTCTCGAGTCAATAAAAATCACAAAATTATTGAATGATGTTTCTTTAATTATTTTTATAGCTGATGTAATTCCACACAATTCTGCTGTGAATACTGAAGCATTATTAGGAAGAGAGAACTGATAAGTCGAGTCCCGGGACACTGCAGCATATCCCACTTTGTGGTCTGATTTAGATCCATCTGTACGTATTGCGTAATGTGGACCTTTTCGGCTTATATGCTCTATTGTATGTTGTCTATGGTGTTCTGGTGTATATGAGCAACTTTTCGATAAATACTTGAGGTGTGTACAAATTCTCATTTTATTCATTGTCCAGGGAGGAGGTGATTTTACTGTCAAAGGCACTTGTATATTAATATTAAGCGACCCAAACAATCTTCTAGCTCTAATTGGGAAAGGAGGTGGATGGTTATTTATAAATACATCTCTTAATTAAAATAACTTGTTTGTTAGGGAATTACTTGTCTGAATTCTTAGAGCGCTTTTCATTGTTACTAGTTCTCTATGGAGAGACAGAGGTGGTTCACCACATTCAACTTGTACAGATGATTTTGGTGATGATCTAAAGGCTCCTCAGCATATCCTAAGGCCTTCATCGTGAACAGGGTCTAACATTTTCAGCACTGCGTTCGATGCTGAGTCATATACTTCGCTTCCATAATCAATGATAGACAGAACTGTTGCTTTATACAGTACAGTTAGGGTATGTCTATCGGCTCCCCGAGTAGTGTTCGATAGTTTTCTAATTAGATTTAATGCTCTTTCACATTTAATGTAGATTTTACGTATGCTATGTGGGCTTTCCAGTCCAAGTGAATATCGAATACTAATCCCAAAAATTTTGCTGTTTGGCCAACTTGTATGCTATAGTTTCTGATTTTTAAGTCTATTTCTTCACCTTTTTTCCACTTTTGATTTTTAAAACATGATTGCTTGAGTTTTATCTATTGAAAATTTAAAGCCTACGGATGAGGCCCATTCATCTATTTTTACTATGCTTTTATTAATGATTCGTTCTGCATGTTTTATTCGATGCTGAATAATATATGGCGAAATCATCCATGTACAGGTTACTTTTAATGCCAATAGGTAGATTATTACTGATATCATTAATTGCTAAAGTAAGCAGTGTGCCACTAAGGACGCTTCCCTCTGGAACACCATTTTCAATTGGAAATATTCTAGACAGAACATCATCAATTCTCACCTGAAAACTGCTATTTGTCAAAAAGTTTTGTAGAAACCTAGATAAATGTCCACGAATGTTGTTGTTTTGTAAAGTTTTTAATATAGCATACCTCCATGTAGTATCGTATGCTTTTTCAGTGTCAAAAAGGACAGCTACAGTAATTTGTTTTCGTTCAAAACCTATACGTATATGGTCTTCTAAGTTACAGAGAGAATCTAATGTGACCTGAACTGAGTGCGAGTCAAAATTTTATTTTCTCGAATGTGCCATGTTAATCGAGCATTTACCGTTTTCTCTAGCAATTTGCATGAGCAGCTTGTTAAAGAAATTGATCTGTAATTATTTACATTACTGGGATCCTTTCCAGGTTTGGGGATAGGAATTATTATAGCTTTACGCCATTCATCAGGAAATAAATTTCGAAGCCATAAATGATTATGAAACTCTAATAAGTATGACTTTGCCAAAGGTGCTAAGTGGCAGATCCCTCAAAACAAATATTGTCACCTCCAGGAGCAGATTTATTGCTGTTCGAGAGACCATATTCCAACCCTGACATATTAAATTTTCTATTATAATATATATATATTCTATTGTTTCAAAATTTATTGTTATCAATTCTATTTAATTTTTATTTGTGCGGAAGTGCTCATCTAAATTTTTATCATTACTTACATTTGCTAAATTTTCTCCCATTACATTACTTATTTCTTTTGGATCAAGTGTTCTTTTCCCATCTTTTAATATGGCATGTCTAGGTGATTTAACATGGGTACCATTTATTCTCCTGAATTTTTACCATATTTTTTGAATGGGGACATTATTAGAGAGATCTGATACATATTTCCTCCATGAAATGATTCTTCCTTGAATTACTTCTTTTTTAAATTTAGCATATATAAATTTTTTTTGTATAGAGGTTTTGATGAATCAGTTTCTAGTAATAATATAGTCAGTTTTTGTAAAGTTCCTTCTAATATCGGTAATGTTTTCTTTATTTTACTGAACTTTCTATTTAAATTATCTAATCGTCTCCCTATTGAGTGTTTTATATTTATTAATTCTGTTAACTTATCGGACCACCATGGAACTTTGTGTTTTGTTGGATGTGGTTTTGACTTTGGTATTGGTTTACTTGCAGCATTTGTAATGAAATTAACAAGAAATTTATTAGTTTCATTATGGTCTTTTAAATATTCAAATGGTGGATATTCCTAGTGTGGAATTCATATTGCTCCCAATCTGCTTTATAAATGTTATATTGAGGGACGTGCTTGGTGGGGTTATTTTGTAATAATGAAATTAATATTGAGAAATGGTACTTGCATGCAAATCGTCAACTGTATTCCAATCCAATCTGTCAAGTATGTTTGTTGTACATAGAGTTAAGTCGATTGAGGAAAATGTTCCATGTGTTTTAGAAAAATATGTGGTGATTTCGTTATCATTTATACATCACATGTCATATGAATCTATGGTTCCTGCTATATTCGAGTCTGCACAGTTATAGTCCCACGTCGGGTTGTGAGCAATAAAATCACCTACTACTGTAGGTTACTTGGCATTATTAAGTAAATCTTTAATTTTGTCAAAGTCATAATTTTTATTAGGTTGGTTGTATAAATTATAAATTACATAACTATCTTTTTTTATTCGTATTTTAATAGTCGATACTTGCAGAGCAGTGAAGTTTACAGGCACTTTGTCATAACATACTTTGTTATGTACATATATAGCAGTACCTAAATTTCCTTCGTCCTCTCTAGATGTAGATACTAAGGTATATATACCTATTGTTGATGTTGTTTTGTTGACATGTTGTAAACATATCATTGGTTCGTATTCCCTTAGTAATCGTTGTATTTCACCCAAATGTAATCTGGTCTGTAAACCATTTACATTCCATTGTATAATATAATTATTGAAAATATTACGTTAGTGTGTTCAAGTGTTATTTTCTTTTTGTGGATCATCAATTTGCATTTTTTCAAATATTTTATTTACGATATTTATTTGTTTTTCTTTATACGATATTAGGTGTCCAATGCACATACAGCCCTTTTCTGATTGTCTAAACTAGTAGTTTCTTTATTTCTGTATCTTATAAAATTTCGTATGGTGTTTGTTAAACTGTGCTTTGTTATGCTTCTGTTTTTGTTGCAAAGTTCAATGAAACATTCATTACATCCACATATGTTTTCATGTGTCGTTTTTTCATTTATTCTTGCTGCACCTATTGTTGGTGATGGAGTAATCTGTTCTCCCATCACATAATCATTCTTGTCAATGGTTTGTTCCTCTACTATTTCTTTGATGTTCTGGGTATCTGTTTCCATTGGTTTTACTATTACTTTAGGAGACAAAGGTATATTCTTAATTTTTGGTTTATGTCTTTCTTCGGGTCTCCCGCCTTTATTATAATGGATGTATCTCTAATAATAGTTGGTTTTTGGTTGGTCCTGGGTGGAGTTCTTTCTAAAAGCCTATTTTTTCTTTAGCTTCTAATTCATCATAACTATCTTCTAATATTTCTGTGGCGCTTGTATTCTCTTCTTGTGTTTCCACTTCTCTTAATGTCTCAAATGAATTTGAGCAAATATTTGTAATCATTTCTTGGTTCTTTGCTATATTAGTTTCTTCTTGCAAAGTGGTATTTTTCTTTGAGACTGATCTGTCAAGGTTTTGTTACTCTTATCTATTTCCATTTTTGTTTTATTGTTTGATCTTATTACAGTAGAAAACGTTCGTTTCCTAGCGGGATCACGCATTCCTCTAACTTTTAATTCTAATTTGGCCTCTTTATAGGCATTCCTGTCCTTTCCTGAAGTAGTTTTAATTCTATGTTGTATATATAATACATAAGCTCTTTAGATCTTGCATGGTGATTTTGTCCACAGTTCACGCATTTTCGGCCTTGGGCTACAACTCCCAGTTACACAAGTAAATCATAAGTACTGAGCATTTGTTTCTTGTCCATTTAGGAGCGTGATGCATATATATATAAAAAAATGAAACACGCTTTTAGTAAAATGCACTAAAAAGTGAAAAATAGATTTTTTGAGCCACAGCAGGATTTTCTCACAATCAATCATGTCTACAAAAATAAAAGCGTGGGGGCCAAACATGGAACGAAATGCTACAAGAGATCAAAAAATATATTTCTTTTCTTGTAGCATTTCCTTCCATGCTTGGGGCCACGACTTTATTTTTGTAGACATGATTAACTGTAAGAAAATCCTGGTGTGCCTCAAAAAATTAATTTTTCATTTTTTAGTCCGTTTTAATAAGAGCGTATTTAGATTTTTTAAAATTTTTTATTCTATACTTTTTAGTTTTGACAGAAATTGTAACCGATTTATGATTGTAGCTAACGGAATTGATATACTGTCGAGCACAAGAAGACTTGAAAAATCCGTAGAGTTCTTTACCGAGTCAAAGAAGTTGTGAAAATATCGGAAGAGTTTCATACAAATCCTGAGATACTGGGAAAGGTCACTGTACGGTCACTAGAGATCACTTCTGATCTACTGATCATGTAAGGTTGTATTGTCACCGGGATTGAGTAACCATGCAAAATTTCAAGTCCATCCGATGAAGGTAACAGGTCGAAAATTGCGTTACAAGATTTGACCAAGACAAACAACAAACAGACAAAAAAGCAAGCTAAATAAAAGCGTATAAATAGTTAAGGTTTAATGATTTACATACATCTAATAGGCTTGAATATATTATTCCTGAAAGAACACAGTCAAATTTTACAATTACCTAGCATATATTCTACAAAACCGGTAGTAGGTCAGATGTGCTGATCAGAAAATATTACAGTAATTTAACATCTCATTGGTACTGAGATATGAAATGCAATTAAGTTCTCGCTATGTTCGCCTGCCCCAGGCTAATGTTCGCAATACCATTACCATCAAAATAAAGAAAAAACACGCAATTACATAAACATTTTTTTTTATAAAAGAAACAGCAATTTCTAGAATATGTTGACTATATCCTTTATTACGAGATTGTTATTTGATATATGCTCATTTGCAGGAAGGCAGTAACGAGTTGCTCTTGATGGGATCTTTAGCGAAACAAGACGTATTGTGTCTAGAGTTCCGCAGGGCAGTGTTCTTGGTCCACTGTTATTTTTTGTGTATATTTTGGCCTGGAAAACAAGGCTGTTCAATAAGCCAATGATGTAACAATTGTGGCTGTTGTAAAGTCTCCACTTAAGAGAAACGAAGCTATCCTTTGTCTCAATTGTGACATGGAGCGGATTAGTGAAAGGTGTAGTCGGTGGGGTATGAGGCTGAACTCTAGTAAAATGAAAAGAATGTTGATTAGTAGGTCTCGTACAGATTTCCCACCCAATCCTCCCCTCCAGGTGGATGGGACTCTGTTGAATGAGTCTGATTCTGAAACTGTTTTAGGTGTAACTTTTGACTCACATCTTGCTGTTGAGAAATACGTAACGCCACACGAAAGTTTAGTACGAAAGGCCTCATGACAAAATCAGTGCAACCTTTTTAGGTCATTTGTCTTCCTTTACTAGAATACTGTTCTCCGGTGCATATCTGCCTCCGCCCGAGATTTATCTCTTTAAGATAGAATGGTTACGGGTGGTAGATATCTGTTTCCTAATATTAACAGTTATGACTTGGACCACCGACGGATGGTCTCTTATTTTTCAGTCTTTCATAAGTTGTATTTTAACAGAGATCTTTATATTTCACATTCTCAAACGATCCCTGATCCCCTTTTCCTGCCAAGATCAACCAGATTTGCTGAACAGCAGCTCCAAAATGCAGTAAAGGCGCATTGCTGTAGAACTTCTGAGTTCCAGAGGTCCTTTATTCCTCACACCGTTGGGCTGTGGAACAGTCTCCTCCCTGAAGATGTTATGCAACTGGAAATTCAAAAATCCAAGCGAAGATACAATTCATTATTACCCTATACTATTCTTTCATTTCAGTGCCTTTTTATCTGTTTATTAATTTTTTTAATAAGTGAGATTCTCTACTTTCTGCATTTCCCTTTACCTTCTCTTACATCTTTCTAATGAACACCATACTCTTTGGAAGCTTGAATTTTAAGTTAATGTCCAGTGTGGGCTTGTTCCATACGAATAGGGTTCACCTTCTGAATAATAATAATAATAATAATAATAATAATAATAATAATAATAATAATAATAATAATAATAATAATAATAATAATAATAATAATAATACAAAACCTGATCTAATGCGTCAGTACAGTAATAGTTATTCAGATAGGTCCGTCGAAGTGGAAATATCGGAAATTAGCAAATTAAACTAAAGAGGTTAATAGTTTACTCTTACTGCCTTGAAAGTCGCCATAACACTAAAATCATCATTATTACCTCTGACGTTAACCCCACAAAGGAATTTTGAAAAATTAATCTATAATTATGACAATATTCTTATAAGCCCTGGAATGGCATTTTAAAACATATTTTCAGTTCCCATGGAATTTGTATTTATAAATAAAAATCGTTTTTGGATGGTATTCTCTTGATAGCATTCTCGGTCAAAATTCTGGAAGATTTTGTTATTTTGTTGATCTTGCTTAGTTTCAAAGTATTTAACTTTTTAACTCCCTTGGTTGTTAACAGCTCACTGTTTCCAGCGACCGTTTTGTGGTTTTAACCGAACCAGCCACTAATGCTTTGCTTTCTTCCTGAGGTTGACGGAAACTTAAGCCAGTCACGAAGGAACATTCCATCGCAAAGGGTCTTGTAACTCAGTTACTCGAGCTCCTGTTCTTCATATAAGAATACACATTGCACAGCTACCCATTTAACGTGACGAAGAACAGCAATGTCCTTTGAAGTGACGACAAAGTATTATCGCCATGTAAACTCCATTTAACCCCAACCAGGAAGAAACTTTCCTTCATCGCAGTCTATCTTCTACATGTACTTCACCTTCTTCCCAGGATGATATCGGTGGGTCTGTAAAACTCAGGGGAGTTTTTATGTCAATCCGAAATCATTTAGAGGATAATGCCATCCCATATAAAATTGCCTTCCAATTATCATCACTCTTTTCTTTATTAAGTTTTATGATTTAGTATATGTAAATTTGAAATTTTTCCAACCCTATCAGGGATATCATAAGTTTTATACGTGGACTAGTTTAAACTGTGGATATTATTATTTTACTTAAATTTAAATGTATACATATGATATTTGTGTAGTGTTTAATTGGGCATTTGGTAATATTTGAAGGTTTTGGAAGTGGCTGAATTACTGCGGTTCCCCCTTACTTCACGATGATCAAACTTGTGTATTATTACCGCCGCATCAGCACCTGGATAACTTAGGATAATTTGCAAATACAATAAATTACTTAATTTTTTTAACATTTTAATTATCCTTAATAAAAACCCAGTGTTTGAAATTAAAATTCAGCGCATGGCGACCGTGACAGGATAAACATTATAAGTTAGGTACGTGATACAGGACGTGAATTGCAGTGTGTTGGTGGTTTCTTCCTGGGGGTTTAATTTGCTTAATTTTTGAATCCATTTTTTGCTTTTTAAGAAGAGTTCAGTGTACTATTTTTGAATTCGTAAGTTAGTTTATCGTTTTTGTTGAATTGATTTAAAGTTCTTTGTGGACTATTTATGCAATTCATAGTTTGTTTATCCCTTTGCGAATAATTTAGTACGTATTTTGAGTGCTCCATTTCTCGCTTACTTTTTGAGGTTTTGCTTCATAATAACGTTATTTGTATTAAGTGTGTTCACTATTTTGTTTAGAAAATTTTCGTTGTGTATTGTATTTGTTATACTTTTTACCTATATATTGGTGCTTGTTTGTTTATTTGTAGTCATAATGGCTGAATTGGTAGTGCTAATTTGGTCAGTGTAAAATTATTCGGAAAAAGGCTACAGAATTGTACCAATCATTCCTCACAGTACTCTTCATTAGATAATGACTAGAATATCTGAGTGAAGTGTTGTTCTAGAATATAGGAAAAGTTTAGTTGACTTGGATTCCAAAATACAATCTTTAAAATTTTCAGGGGAATTTAGTGACTAGGATTTGGAGGCTGAGCTTACTATGATAAAATTCCAGGCGTATTGTGCCTTTGTTGGATGTAAGTGTAAATGTGAGTAGCCCTCCACTTTCATCAACTACTGATATTGCTAGGAGCCTTTTGAGGCAACCAACTGCCCCTCTCCTAAAATTCCAAAGCAAGGAAGATGAAGATTTTTTGAAATTCATTAGGGAGTTAGAAACCACTACCCAGAGTTTTAATTATCCAGACAGGGACCTGCTTTTACTTTTGAAGCAACAAGTGGAAGGTAGGGGTAAATGTTTACTTGGTTCATTGGAGGTCGACAAACAAAGTTACAAAGAGGCCAAGGACTTACACTCAGGCATTTGCCTCAACTGATTCAAAGTCGTTAATTAAGAAACTGAGTCTAAATCTCAAAGAAAAGATTTTTGTCTTCTTATCAGAACTTAGAAATTTAAATATTTGATATTGATGTTGATGAGGTGGTTAGATATTTTGTTTGGTCTGCTTTCAATGATAGATTTAAGTCTCATCTTGTTCATATCACAAATGTGACTCATCCATCACCTAAGCAAATCATGGATAACTTCCTTACAGCCTGTGAAAGGTATGAACAAGGTCAGGCCAAAGGTAAATTATCAGTCAGGGATAAAGTTGTCTGTCATTAAAAGCCATTCCAAGAGAAGACTAATACAATAGCTGTTAAAACTAAGACTGTTCCTACCAAAGCTTGTAATTTTTGTGATAAGTCCGGTATTTCTGACAGTGATCATTTAAATTACAAATTTACTAAGTATGCTACCCCTTCTGCCTAAATTGATTTATTAAATTTGCATAAAGATTGTGTAAAATGTGGTAATTTTAATCATACCACTAAGCATGTAAATTTAGATTTCGAAGACCTTGTTCACATTGTTCACAGTATCACTTGGAGTATCTTTGTTGGGAAATTAATCCTGATGTATCTAATAATAAAAATGAGCCCTCCAAGGAAGCAAGCAGTGGGATAGCAGTATTATCAAATGTTACCACAGGTTCAGTTCTCCTTATTTTTACATTTTGTATAAATAGTCGTGATAGGCTTTACAGGGGTCTTAAGGATCAGGATCACAAAATACTTTTACATCGAGCAAATTAGCTTCCATTTACAATTTCAAGTCTTTAACTACTAATGTGAAACTTACTGTGAAAGGTTTAATGGTCAAAAGGAATATTCTACTGTTCTTCTTAAAGTTCCTATTAAGCTGGGGAATGAAACCTTTGCCATTTCTGCTCTAGTCGTACCCTCTATAAACTTGCAATTAAGTTTACCTTGTCTTGGCCAGGTAGTTAGTATACTGCAGAGTAAAAATTTTGTATTTGCTGACAAGCTTTTATCAGCTAATTCTCAGAGCATTGATGATGTTCAGCTTTTGTTAGGAGTAGATTTTTCACATTGTCCTTTGGGAAGAGACATAGTGTTAGGGAGTCCTAATTCGTCTGTGTATATTGAGACTACTTTAGGAATAATGCTTATGGGAATCTTGATAGGTTCCTAATTAATCTTACCTCACTTAATGGTAATGATAGTTTAGCCTCAAAAACCACTAAGGGGCGAAAATTCTAATGCTGAAAAAAGGTACATATTATAATATCCCTTGCCATTCTTATTTTCTAGCTACTAGTGTATCTATGAATGATGAATTTAACGAGCTCAATGACATGACGACAAATTGATATTTCACTGTACTTTCAGATAAAGGAACTATTATTGATAGGAAACTGCAAGAAACAACTGATAAAATCTTGAATATGGAGAGCAAGTTTTACTTGAACTATGATCAGAAAGTTTACAGTGATGAATCTAATCAGCTCAATAACACTCTTGTGAACTACACAGACATTTCCACAGGAATAGTGATGGATGCATAGTTGTTCCTTTGTTATGGAATGGGAAGGTATCGCACCTTCCTTCGAGAAATGAGTCGTTTTCCAAGGCTATTCTTCAATCAAATTTGAAAAAATTACTTCGTAAGAAAGGTTCCTTGCAGTTGGTGGATAACTGCATAAAGGAGCAATTAAATACGGGAATTATTGAACCAATTTTTGACTTGGAAGTATTTAAAGCTGAATACCCTAACTACTCATTCTTACCTCATATGCCAGTTTTTAAGCCAGAAAGGAAAACTACGAAGTGTCGCATAGTATTTCTTTCTAATTTGCAGGAATCCTTTAAGAAACGGTCACTGTCACATAATCAATGTATGTATGCTGGGCCTAATCTAAATCAAAAGCTTTCATCTGCATTTCTTAATATTAGGTTTGATGAAAAAATTTAAATTTTTGATTTGAAAAAAGCTTTCAATATGTTGGCTTTAAGTGAAATTGATCAGTCTAGACTATTGTTCTTTTGGTTTCGGAATGTCAGCGCAGGTGATTACACCCCCGTTGCTATAAAAATGTCAGGCTTTCATTTGGACTTCGGTGTAGCCCATTTCTTTTGATGGCTTCATTGTATTATATGTTAATTTTAACTTCCAGTAATGATTCAAGAATTGATGAACTGAAGAAACTTATTTATGCCTTAATATATATGGATAATGGTGCTATTACCATGAGCAGCTCTGATGACCTGAGGTGGGCCTACAAGCAG
>NC_089761.1:5080707-5098207 GCF_040412425.1 Macrobrachium rosenbergii
CCCAATAGAGGGCAGTATAAATGGGCTGAATTCCTGAAGAACTGGATTCGAAATCAAAAATATGAGGGTGGTAATCGTCACTACTAACCCACTTTAAGTTCACTTCATTTTCGATGCACGACTGGTTATCTGGTCAAATATCACAGCTTCTTCAGGCATAAAGCGACTCATTTCGATTAGTGTTATCGTTGCCACCATCATTATTATCATCATCATCATTATCGTCTTCATGATCACTATCGCATAATTCATTTTCATTTGCACTGCCCTCTTCCAAATCTTCTTCAAATAAAGGACCACTTGGCTCGTCATCATATTCCTCTAAGAGTTTGTGAATGAGATCTCGGTCGTCCTCTACAGATGGGTAGGAGATCTAACCGGAAACGACGCAGATCTCTCGCACGTCTGCCTTCACAGGTATTGGGAACAGTCAAATGAGTAATCCCGTGACTCAGTTCCGTTTGTTGCCTTCTTAGTACTGTTTTGACCTACATTGTCTTAGACATACATATTCTATATGCATTTAACACTCATTATTCACATTATAGCTTTATATATATATATATATATATATATATATATATATATATATATATATATATATATATATATATATATATATATATATTATATAAATATATATATATATATATATATATATATATATATATATATATATATATATATATATATATACTGTATATATATATGATATATATAATGGTTCTGTAAAGTGAATAATGATGTTAACATGCATACAATATACATGTCTAAGATAATCAATCAAATTTGAAAAAATTCAGCTTCCAATTTATAGTGTTATGTTGCTATAATCACACATACGCACACACACATATATGTATATATTTATATGTATATATATAAGGCTGTTTTTCTCTCTCCGTTCTGTTATACTTTGATCAAATCTTGAAATAAGAAAGGTAACTCAGGGTCTACAATCTTTCTTTTCAACTTATCTTTATAAGCTTTGTATATATATATCATATATATATATATATATATATATATATATATATATATATATATATATATATATATATATATATATATATATATATATGATTTGAAAAAGCTTTCAAAGATAAGTTGGAAGGAAATTGTATCCCTAGACCCCTTCATTTCAGGATCTGATCATAGTAACAGAAAGGAGAAAAAATAACAGTTTATATTGGAATATATATATATATATATATATATATATATATATATATATATATATATATATATATATATATATGATTCATGTGTGTGTGTGTGTGTGTGTGTGTGTGTGTGTGTGTGTGTGTGTAATGTGTGGCTATTACAACATAGCACTATAAATTGACGCTGAGCAGGCTTTACCTTCAAGCATGACATATAGACCCTTAGGAATAAACAAAACCTAGTTATTCATTATTCATTAGAATAATCTTTATTTCTCACATTTATAAAAGACAATCAATATTTAGTGATTGAGTGGAATGACTTTCAGATGGGATTTATATAGCCAACAAACATGATGGGATGGTGAACACTAAAAGATTAATTCTTTAGGATGCCATATTATGATCATATCTGAAGCATGGTATTACTTAACCGATGTAGAAAATGTAACAATGCATAGCCTTTAACTAAACAATAAGTAAACTGTCAACAGTGTGTCTGGAGTAAGTTGTTTACAAACCGTGTAATTACCCCCCTATTATCCTAACTAAGTTTTGTGGGTCCACCAGGGACCTCTTTGTGTATCCATATAATTGTTTTTACTCTCTTCTCAAGGTCACTTGGGATATTTTGACGAGATGTTTTACCATTTAGAATTATAAAAATAAACATTAATACCCAACTGAAAGGTTTGCAAATACCATCTTTAGAGCATCGGTAATTTGCTTTTACTACGAAATCGACTTATTTGGATCTTGCTGGACTTTGTATAAATGACAAAGATTTGTCTATTTCTCAGATTCTTCTTGTGCCCTCTCAATCTCTTATTTCTCTCTCTCTCTCTAACCAATTTCATCCTTATTCAACAAAACCGTTCCCAAAACTTTGAAAAAACTAATGCAATTTATACTAATGTAAAGCGTATAATATGGTAACCAGGTACTTCATTACCTTGTTGAAACGTCGACTCCTTTCAGTACACCTAAAAATATCATGAAAATAAGACATGAAGTTCAGCAAATATCTGGACTTATCATCCACCGTGAATTACGGAATTATTGATAAACCTCCCTTTTAAAATCGAAGCCTTGGTAATATTTACCATCGTCAGGGTTTGGAGTTTAGAACTGACTTGTTTTAAGGGCACCGTCGGTGAAAAATCACCTATGTCCACAAATGGAAAGCCAGATATCAAAATATTATAATGAAAAGAGGATAATCTTTTTTCTTATATTGTTGTCTTTTGTTTTGACTGGCAACAGAATATCTTTGACTTGATGTTTTAATAATTTTTCTAACGCGAAAAAATTCTGCCATAATGGCGAAATGGCAAACGTATATATACAGTTGAATAGTCTTTGATAACAATAGCCGAACGTATTATACGTGAATAGTCAAAGAAGGGTTAAGAATGAGAAAAAATTTCCTATTCTATTATCTAGAGACAGCCATTTAACTAAGTTAATTATACTTGATATTCATCATAAATTAGCTCATTCTGGGTGGTATGCTGTTCTTGCTGAACTCAGAAGACACTATTTTATTCCTAGAAATTTTTCATTGGTAAACAAGGTTCTGAGGCAATGTGTTCACTGCAAGAGATTTAATGCACGACCTGTCGATTTAAATCAAAATTGTTAGAGGGAATTCAGGGAAGACCCACCAGCTGTACCTTTCGGCAATATTTTCGTTGATTATATAGGTCCTTTTACAGTTAAACTGGAAAAAGAAAATGTTAAGGTATGGCTATTATGTTTTACTTGCACTTGGTCTCGTGCAGTTAATTTGAAAATTTGTAGAACACTTGGTGTGCCAGATTTTCTTAGGGCATTTTCTCTTCATTGCTTCGAGTTTGGCATTCCTCAGTTATGCATTAGTGACCTAGGGTCACAAATAGTTGCAGGAGCTAATGTTATAACTTCATTTTTGAATGATCCCCACACTCAATTGTATTTTGAGGAACGAGGTGTTAAACCTTTGACTTTTCAACAGTATTTTAAAGGGTGTAGTCAGTTAACAAAAGGCTCCATTGTCCTTAGGTTTGTGTCAAGTTAACAAAGAGGCTTCTATATGGGTCCATCAAGAACAATATTCTTTCTTTCTTTGATTTTGATTTTTTACTGTATGTCAAGTTGTCCACTTGGTAAACAGACGGCCAATATCTTTTAAAGAGGCTCTTAGGGATAGTGCAGCGGAAGACCTTCCTGAACCAATAACACCCGAAATGTTAATAAGAGGGTATGAGCTTTCTTCCCTCAATGTCATTCCAGATTTACAACCTTTACCCGAGGATGAAGAATTCGTTCCTTGTGTAACTACTAATAAATTTGAACAGTTGTCTAGGATTAGGAATAAACTTATAGATATTTACCATCATGAGTTTATGCAGACTCTTTTAAGCCAGGCGGTTGATAGAAAGGGTAGATATCGCCCTGTGACTCATCATCCTCTAAAAGTAGGTGACATTGTTTTGATTAAGGAAGATAATACGAAGATTAACAATTATCCTCTAGGTCGAATAAAGGAAACTTTTACAAATGATATTGGAAACTACATGAGACACATGCAATAGTTTTCAAAGGCCGTCTTTTAAAAGTCCAGACAAGTTTGTAAACTCCATGTTAATAATCTAATACCTTATCTTTCCTTAGACGATGATGTGGACTTTAAGTCCAATGACTTGCACAACATTGACAAATTATCACCAACTTCTGAGAGGCCTAAAAGAAAAGCTGCTGTGGAAAGCCGGAGAAAAACATCTGAAATGGTGAATTTATAAACTGATAAATTTAAATTTGTATATATTGTATATAATGTATTTGGCAAAATCTAAAAGATTTTTTTGGATTCGTTCCCCCGCAGTTTATTGAAATTCTGAATGGAATTTGTATTTGTTTTAAGTAGCATGGTCACTGGAAGACAGTTAGCTTAGTTTCAAGTATTTAACTGCTCCCTTGGTTATTAACAGCTCACTGCCTTCCGGCGGCCGTTTTGTGGTTTTAACTAACCAGCCACTAATGCTTTGCTTTCTTCCTGAGGTTGACGGAAACTTAAGCCAGTCACGAAGGAGCATTCCGTCGCAAAGGGTCTAGTAACTCAGTTACTCGAGCTCCTGTTCTTCATATAAGAATACACATTGCACAGCTACCCATTTAACGTGACGAAGAACACTTTCTACATGTCCTTTGAAGTGACGAAGAGTATTATCGCCATGTAAACTCGGTTTAACCCCAACCAGGAAGAAGCTTTCCTTCATCGCAGTCTATCTCTACACGTACTTCACCTTCTTCCCAGGATGATATCGGTGGGTCTGTAAAACTCAGGGTTTTTTTTTTTTATGTCAATCCGAAATCATTTAGAGGGACAATGCCATCCCATATAAAATTGCCTTCCAATTATCATCGCTTACTTTCTTTATTAAGTTTTATTTTTTTTTCATATTGCAAATTTGTAACGAGTTTTCGTCCCCTTTCAGGGATATCATAAATTATACTACGTGGACTTCAGTTTGGACTGTGGATATATATTTATTTTAAAGTTTCCAAGATTTAAATATATATGTTATACGTTTTGCACATATCGATATAAGTTTGGATTTAAATATATATTTATACGATTGTTGTGTAGTATATAATTAGGCATTTGGTAATATTTTAAGGTATTTGGAAGAGGCTGAATTACTGCGGTTCCCCCTTACTTCACGATGGTCAAACTTGTGTATTAGCTGCCGCATCAGCACCTGGATGAATTAGGATACTTAGTAATTACAATAAATTACTTAATTTCTGTTAACTTTCTAATTAGCCTTTTAATAAAATTCCCGGTGCATTGAATAATATTCAGCGCAACATTTGAGGTTCTTCAATTTTACAAAAAAAAAGAAAAGAAAACAAGAGGGTGAAAACTGTATTGTAGAAAAAAGGCAGAAAATAAAAGAAACTTTTGCTTGAACTGGAAATGTTTTGCCGAACTCAACGACGCCAACGTCACGCCAACCGACGAAAGTTGTGAAATATCGATATCGTCAGAACGACGTTGTTCAGTGTCAACAGTTTTTTGTGAACACCAACATCACTGCTTTTTTCCTTTTCGCGGGAAACGCTTCTCGTTTTTGGTCGCTCTCTTTTCTTTCTCTCAACACAGGAAATTGGTGTCCTTATTTCACGTAAATTTAGGATACTTTTAGGTCAACTGAAATAATGATTTTTCATTTAACTTTTCATTTAACTCATCATAACGACTGTGATTATTACACTCTTATATAGTTTCCTTCTTATCAGCATATTTCCCTTTTTATGTAAACACATTATGAAAACTGTTCAATGATTTTTCAAGAAAAATTCACGTTTAAATAACGGTAGTAAGTCTCAAATCCGCGATGAGGATATTTCTTATAACAAACGAGTATTGCTTCATTTGTCTGATCCAGCCCTGTTTCAAGGAATTCAGAGATTAATTCTAAAATGAACATGGCAAAATTTCTTGTGTAACAGACAAAAGTTGATACAGGACACTACTTGGGAGATTTTAAACCAATAATGAGCAATAAAAACAATTACGTTGTTAAATTTGGAAAGAGGCCTAGATTTTTCATCGCTAGACTAACCATACAGAAGAATAGGCTGTTTCTTAGATTGTTAATTAACCGAAGCAGCTTTAACTGAATAAATTCCAAACCTATGAAGTAGTCACGGATAAAGCAATTAATTCCCCATCTATTCCATAGTGGAAGAGAGGGGAGAATTTAACCTCTTTAAAAATAAAATACATAATTCTATTCCCCATACTTAAATTAATTTCCCCACTAGGGATGTATCTAATTTGTTCTGCATATAAGTACAACACACACACAGTATATGTATATATATATATATATATATATATACATATATATATATATATATATATATATATATATATATATATATATATATATATATATATATATATATATATATATATATATATATATATATATATATATAGATATATAGATATATATATATATATATATATATATATATATACTGATATATATTATATATACAGATATATATAGATAGATAGATATAGATAATTATAGATAGATATAGATATATATAGATATACAGTAGATATATAGATATATATAGATATACAGTAGATATATAGATATATAGATACATATACATATAGATATATATATAGATATATAGATATAGATATATATATATGGATATAGATATATTTAGATATATAGATATATAGATTATAGATATATATATATAGATATATATAGATATATATAGATATATATATCGATATATCGATATATATAGATATATATAGATATATCGATATATGTAGCTATATATAGATATAGTGTGTGTGTGTGTATGTATATTCACAATGTATCTCTAATAGAGTAGGTCTGTGATATTTACTGAAAATATCCACAATTGCAGTAACTTGGTCCAATAACAGTCATTTACAACTTCTTCATGACGACTATTTGTTCCATTCTTGAACTTAAAAGTAACATACATGGAAACAGAACAACGAAATAACGATTCATGAGGTATATCCTGGGAATTATTTTCATAAGGTATAATAAAATTCAATACTGGAGTGCAACATTGTCAGAGTTATTCAAATCTTGAGGTATATCAGTACTACACCCCTTCTTGATGGGGTAGTGACCATACCATCATACTTTCAAGCAAATCTTTAGTTTGTCTTCTTCTGGTATGAGCAATTCTTAATAAATTGATATTTTATTCAAGGCAAACCACCTCTTTAGCAATATGAACCACTGACCTGTGATTTGCCAGGCTAGCACTATATTCAAAGAAGCCATGAAAGAAGTGAAACCAGATATGCTACTGCATATACTGCACCCATATCAGATTATTGTTTCACTCTCTCTCCACGCCATCAGCAGTCAGTAGACTTTTAGTTCTCGTCCCTAAGGGGATTTGAATCAGTGACCTGTAATTTGCCGGGTCAACGCTATAGGTGCAGGGAACATAAAATAAATGGAACCAGATATGCTGCTGCTTATACTGTGGAATCACAGTGCTGATAATGAGAAACCTCTTTTGAGAGGATTAGTACCACTGACCTGTGAATTGCCAGGCAAGTACTATATCCACTCAGCCACAAGGGCCATACTGGAAGTGGAACAAGATATGCTACTGCACATGCTTAAGAATCGGTGAACTAGACTGATTTCTTGTCAAGCAAAAAAAAAAAAAAAAAAAAAAAAAAAGGGTGGGGGAGATTAGAGGTGAGCAGCGGAAAATCCTCATATCCTCTCATTTTTACATCCGGCTAACCTCAACCCCTAATTTCCAACATAACCTAATCCACCTTGCCCCAACATGTCCCAACCTATTGTAACCTAATCTAAGACCCCCTCTGACCAAACCCTCCTCCCCTTATAACCTAACCTAACCTCTCTCCTCTATCCCAACCTGATCTAACCCTTTTATATGTATATATACATATATATATATATATATATATATATATATATATATATATATATATACATATATATTTTATATATATATATATATATATATATATATATATATATATATATATATATATATATATATATATATATATATATATATATATATATATATATATATATATATATATATACACACACACACACATATATATATATATATATATATATATATATATATATATATATATACATATATAATATATATATATATATATATATATAGATATAGATATAGATATAGATATTTCATGATATTGCCTTGTAATATGTATATCATCCTATAGTTCTGATATATTTAATCTTCTGTTTACCATGTGTTATGTGTAATAATAATAACTGTTGAAATATCATATGTTGTATAATGTCAGATCTCAAAAGAGTTAGTGATTTAGATAACCTAACAGAGTAATTTAGAATTAATGATACATTTTTAATAGTAATGTAGCATATGAGCAACACGTGAGTGTTTTCTGCGAAGGCTTGTTTCACTTCAATTGTCATCAGTTAAGATAAGAGAGTGCTTTGTTTTGATTCACGTGTTGACAGGCGGGAATAACAATCAAGTCATGTTAAAATTTCTGTAGAAGCTTTGTCTCATACAAGAAGAAGACGAATGATTTTGCAATGTTACGTATATTGTTCTGATAGTGTCCCATATGATTTTCTGGTAAAGACGCGTACCTTTTGAGAAATAAGAACAAGTGTTGCACTGAAACATGTCTCGATCGATTATGTCATGTTTTGTAAGATTGCAGTTCAAAACGTCTATGCTCTGGAAGTGACGTCATCTTCCTTCTTCTAGAATTTTCTCTTGTATCTCATTCCCAAAATGCCTTAATAATGTCATCTGATTGTTTCATTTTCCTACTGGAATCCTAAAGTTTTTCATTCTGATTTCAGAGACCATTAGTGTTGGTTCCCTCTCTCTCTCTCTCTCTCTCTCTCTCTCTCTCTCTCTCTCTCTCTCTCTCTCTCTCTTCAAAAAAGAAAAATTTTAATGTAAAGTATTTGTGGTCATTGATATTAGATTTAGCTTTTGAGATCTGAACATAGGAAAAGTGTATTTGGTAATAGCACCTGACAAAAAAGTGTTTTTGTGAATCTCAAGCAGCTGTGATTTTCGGAAAGTTTTCACAAGCTTGTGTAAGGTAAAGTGAATTTTACTTAGGAAATTTTGCCTTTGTGAAATTATTATTGATAAATCTTTTGTGTATTTTTGTGTTCTTGTGTTTGCAATCTCTTGGTTTTTCACATTTTATATATTGGTGATTTAACATTTATTTACTTAGGCATTTTAAATATTTCTTGATAATTTCATATTGCATACCTGATTTACTTTCATTAACTAAGATTTTCTTTTCAGATCTTGAGTAATTCTTGATAGTTTAAATTTTGCTTGATTAATTAAATTTCTTGATGAATTAAAGTGTTTGTGATTTAGGTTTGTTTAATAATTTAATTAAAGAATTAATTAAATTCTGTGTTGTGTTCATGTAATAGTAAATTTTTCAGATCGTGAATTCTAATTATAAATTTTGAATTTGAAAATAAATTTTTGTATTTGAAATTTTTAAAAACAATGTTTCATTTATTGACCACCAGTGAATAGGATTAATTGCGTGCATAAGGCAAAGTGATAAACATGTTTTGTTCCTTTAGTTTTGCTGAAGTGAATTAAGACCAGAGAAACAAGTTAAAGTTGTTTGATGGAGTGATACCCTTTTACTCTAGTATATTTCTTGTTTAATTATTGATACCTCATGCTTGTTTTGATAAACTTAGTTTGATTTTTCACATTATTAATGAGCTTTTTAAGGGATCACTGTTACCTTTAGAGTACTCAGTCATAATTTTTATTGTTATGAGAGTTCAGGTATCTGGCTGAAGTGAGGTAAATTTTTGAAATCTGTGATTAGTTGTTTTATAACCAGGTAATTAGTACACATCGTGACAATAGAAAAATTTTGGTGCCCAGACCTGGGAACAAAACAAAATATCACTCTGGTTTATGGTTTATACTGGTGGTGTTAGGGATATATTTTGATAGAAGACTGACCACACAATTGTTTTAACATTGTATTGTGAATTATTTAGTTAAGTAACTTTGAGAAAATGGCTCTTTTCAATGTTCAGGGGTTTTTAGCAGCCCCATCCATCCAAGAATTATCTGAATCCAACCTAAGGCACAGTGGACTGCTTTAGCAGTGGTATGTGGGGGTAGTGCTTCTAGTGGTATGATTAAGACACAAATTAGATGTATTGCAATCCAAGCATTGATGGACTCTGGTAAAATAGATGAAGAGTTATGAGAAGCACAAGAATTGTTGAATGCAGCTAAGACAGAGTTTATAAATAAGCAAGAGCAAAAGAAAGAGAAAAGTGATGCAGAGGTAGAGCTTAGACCCACAGAAGCAGAAGAATGTTTGATTAAGCTGAAGATGCAGGCTGAAAGAGAGAAAATGTGGGCAGAAAGAGAAAGAGAAGACAAAGAGAAAAGGAAAAGAAAAGAAAGAGAAGAAGAAAAAGCAGTAGAAGAAGGAAGAGAAAGAGCAAAAGAAGAAAGAGAAAGAGCAAGGAAGCAAGAAATTATGAAAGAGATGAAATCAAGAAAAGCTCGATTCACATTACTTGTAACACCGTCTAACCCTATCCAAGGTACTCAAGAGCCTGTATTTGATGTGGTAAGAGTGCAGAAGTTAGTTACAAAGTTTACAAAGGAAGCTCCAGATGAGTTTTTTAATCACTTTGAAAAAGTGGCTTCAGGTATGGGATGGCCAGAAGATAAATGGTCAGTCTTGTTACAGAATGTTCTCATTGGTAAAGGAAGAAGTGCCTATTTAGTCTTATCAGCAGATCAGTGTAAAGAGTACATGGTACTCAAACATAATATGCAGCAAGTTTACCAGATGACCCCTGAATATTACAATGAAAGATTCAGATCTTTGGGAAAGGATGACAAGATGACTGTCTTGGAATTATGCCTACAAAGTAAGAAGATGTTTCAAATGATGGTTGAAGGCTGCTAAAGGTAGATCTATGGATGAATGTGAGGAGTTAGTAGTCATAGAGCAATAACTTAGAGGAATTTCTGAACACATAAGAGCCTATTTAAGAGAGAGAGAGAGGTTAAGAAACTTGACAAAGCTGCTACATTGAGTGAAGATTTTAACATAATTTGTAGCAAAAGTAATTATAATGTCAAGTACCAGAACTAACAATGCACAGGTTTTAGGTCTCGTCCAAATTTCAGGAACATTACAACTGGGAATCCTTGTAGTGGCAATGCCAGTACAAAGCCAGGTAATACCCCTCGGCAATCAAATGTGAAATCCTCATCATCCAGTTTCTCAAGACAGATACAGAAGACTAATGTTGTCTGCTTCAAGTGTGGAAGAGTAGGACACTAGAGTCGAGATTGTTATCAGACACAACAGGAGACCAGGCCAGTTGGTCAAGTGGTTAAAGGTAACCAGGTGAAACACACTATGAAGAGCAGTGTGGGGAAGACTGAGACAGTTGAGAAGACTGAGACTAAACAAGCTGAGTGTTTAGCAACCAGTGGAAATGTAACCTCAAGCAGTGAGTGGCTGAGCAGCTTGGAGGCTTTTAAGCCATATATCTATGAAGGTAGGCTGGCAACTCAAGGAGGGAGTGTGCAGGGTACCAGTCAAGGTATTATGTGATACTGGGAGTAACCATAGTGTGGTAGTTCGTGGTGCTCACCCACAATTGGAGAAGAATCTCACCAGAGATTCAGTTATTTTGAAGGGTATAGGAGGAGAAGAGATAACTCCTATATGTCACTTGCAACTGTCTTGTGAACTGGTGACAGGGAATGTTGATTTTGTTGCAAAGGGCACACTAGCTGTTGAAGGTGTGCATGTTTTACTGGGTAATGAAGTTCGTGGTGCACCATTTGTTCCCTTTCCTTTAGTGACAGACAAACCATTGAGGATTAAGTGAAGGATCTTTGAGCTTAGAAGAGCTGTTCCAGAAAGTGAAGTTTCCCCTAGTAATAGTAATGAAGAGATTTCCCAAGAAGAAGAAGAGGATCCTGTTGTTCTTGAAGAGACTCAGAGTAGTCAAAGTTTTCCTGATGATAGTAGTGAAACTACAGTGGAAGAGTTAGCAGATATGGAGAGTTCAGCCCTTGAAGTTGGTCAAGCGACTAGAGAGAAGCTAATGGAACTGCAGGAGAAGGATACAGCGTCAGCTGATTTGTTCTTCAGAGTTGTTGATCAAGAAGAGATGCAACAAACTCCTACCTGTTATTATCTAAAGGAAGGATTGTTAATGAGGAAACATCGACCTACAGATATACCAGGAAATGCTGAGAGGGGTGAATATCATAAAATTTTGATTCCGTATCCATTGAGGAAGCAAGTGGTAGCAGTAGCGCATGAGTCTGGACATATGGGAATCAGGAAGACTGTTGAGAAAATTATGATGTATTTTTTCTGGCCTGGACTTCACAAGGATGCTAGCAGGTTTTGCCGAGAGTGTCACACATGCCAGATAGCTGGAAAATCGTATGAAACCATTCAGAAAGCCGTCTACAACCCATAGAAGTTAGATGAGAACCCTTTAGCAAGATGATTATAGATGTGGTTGAGCCGCTTCTGAAAACAAAGGAAATGAATATCTGTTAACATTAATGTGTCCAAAGACAAAGTATCCTGAGGCGATTCCTGTAAGAAGTATAAGTGCAAAAGTAATTGCTGAGAAGTTGGTGGAATTTTTCTCCAAGTTTGGAATACCAAAAATTGTGCAAAGTGATAGAGGGATGAACTTTACTTCAAAATTGTTCCAGGATGTGATGAACTTGTTAGGAGTTATCAACTGCTTATCATCCAGAGACTCAAGGAGCCTTGAAAAGTATGTTAACAAAGTACTGTTAAGAATCAGGAAGAGAATGGGATGCTGGTTATCCTTGATGTTGTTTGAAGTTAGGAATGCCTATCAAGAAAGTATGGGATGTTCACCTAATCAGATGATTTTTGGTTGACGTGAGAGGTCCATTGAAGATTCTTGCAGAGAATTGGGAAGAAAATCAAGAGGAAATCCAAGGAGAATATGTGAAGAACTTGAGGAAAAGGTTAAGAGAAATTAGAAAATTCTCGTTAGAAAATCTGAAAATAAGTCAAGAGAAAATGAAAAGGAGATGTGATGCTAAGACTAAATTAAGAAGTTTTAGTGTAGGACAGCAAGTTCTAGTGTTCTTACCTATGAAAAGATTTCCCCTTACCAGGTCCTTATAGGATAATAGAGAAGTTAAGTGATCGAACTTATGTGATTGAAACACCAGGGAGAAGGAAACGACCGAGGAAGATACATGCGAATCTTTTGAAACCTTACTTCTCATAGACTAAAACTGAAACAGTGTCAATAATACAAACAACTTCATCTTCAGAGGACGATGATGGTTACGAATTGGGAGCTGAAAGCAAGATGAACAATTCTCCCATATTGGAAAACTTGAAGGATAAATGAAAACATCCGAGTGTTGAGTAAAGTAGTGAATTAAGTGAAGTGATTAGAAGTTTACCTGAAATTTTTGCAGATGTGCCTAGAAGTGCCGATCTGACAAAGCATGAGATAACGATTAGAGAAGATGGAAAACCTTTTAAACAGAGAGCATATCACTTATTACATTTTCACAGAGACGTTTTGAAGAAAGAAGTTGAGTATTTGTTGCAGCATGGGTTAGCAGAACCTGTTCAAGTCATTATAGCTCTCCTTGTGTGTTAGTGAAGAAGCCAGATGGTTCATTTAGGATGTGTACTGGTTGTAGGAAACTGAATTCCATCCATGTGGCTGAAAATCCCTTGCCTCTGATAGATCAATTACTTGATAATATTGGGCAAGCCAAGTTTGTTTCCAAGATAGATTTGTTGAAAGGATATTATCAAATTCCCTTAGATGAGAATGCTAAGTTGCTGTCAACTTTCATTACTCCTTTTGGACTGTATCAATACACTGTTTTGCCATTTGGTTTGATGAATGCACCTGCAACATTCCAACAAGTGATGGATCAACTGCTAGGATCCATAGAAGGGTTGGGTGTATACATTGATGACAATGTGATTTATTCTAATACATGGGAAGAACACCTGAAGATTTTAAGGAAAGTGGTCAAGAAACTATGGGAAGCAGGACTAACAATCCACTTACAAAAAAAGTGAGTTTGGAAGGGCAACTGTTCAGTATCTTCAGTATCTGGGATTTGAAGTTGGAAAAGGCCTTCTTGCTCCTGTTGACGCTAATGTAGAAGGTATCTGTGAGGCTACCCCCCGCCCTGCTATGAGGAAACAGCTACAAAGATTTTTGGGCATGGCTGGATTTTATCGTCGATTCTGTCCAAATTTCTCAGCCATAGTAGCTCCCTTAACTGACTTAACTAGTCCGAAAACAAAGTTCATTTGGACTCCAGAATGCCAAGAATCACTTGAGAAGGTTAAAGCCATTCTAACTTCAAGACCAGTGCTTCAAGCTCCAGACTTCAATAAGAAGTTTGTGATATAAAGTGATGCATCCGACTGTGGAATTGGAGCTGTTCTACTTCAAGAAAATGACAACAGTATTCTGCATTCAGTTTGTTTCATGTTTTCAAAGTTGGAAAAGCACCAGAAAATATATTCTACAACTGAAAAAGAAACATTAGGATTAATCACAGCATTGAAAAAGTTTGAAGTGTATGTGAACCAACCTGGGAATGAACAAATTTTAGCCTTGTCTGGCCACATCCCTATTTCATTCATCAATAAGATGAAAAATAACCATGAGACTGACCAGGTGGTCTTTATGCCTGCAACTATATAATGCAAAAGTGAAACACATTTCAGGAAAAGATAATGTCATAGCAGATTATTTATCCCATTGTGAATCGTTGGGTTCAAACCCTGGATAATTAATCTTCTGGGGGGAGGAATTTCATGATATTGCCTTGTAATATTTATATCATCCTATAGTTTTGATATATTTACTCTTCTGTTTATCATGTGTTATGTGTAATAATAATAAATGTTGAAATGTCATACGTAGTATAATGTCAGATCTCAAAAGAGTTCGTGATTTAGATAACTTGACAACATAATTTAGAATTAATAACACATTTTTGATAGTAACATAGTATATGAGCAACACATGTGTGTGTTCTGCGAAGGCTTGTTTCACTTCAGTTGTCATCAGTTAAGATAAGAGAGTGCTTTGTTTTGATTCACTTGTTGACAGGTCGTGAATGGCAATCAAGTCATGTTAAAATTTCTGTAAAAGCTTTGTCTCATACGAGAAGAAGACGAATGATTTCAAAATGTTACATATATTGTTCTGATTGTGTCCCATATGATTTTCTGGTAAAGATGTATACCTTTGGAGAAATATGAACAAGTACTGCACTGAAGCACATGTCTCAATCGATTATGTCATGTTTTGCAAGTTCGCAGTTCAAAATGTTTTTGTTCTTGAAGTGACGTCATCTTCCTTCTTCTAGAATTTTCTCTTGTATCTCGTTCCCAAAATGCCTTAATGACATCATCTGATTGTTTCATTTTCCTACTGGAATCCTAAAGTTTTTCATTCTGATTTCAGAGACCCTTGGTGTTGGTACCCCCCCCCCCCAACTCTCGCTCTCTCTCTCTCTTTCTTCAAAAGAGTGAAATTTTAACATAAAATATTTGTGGTCATTGATATTAGACTTAGCTTTTGAGATCTGAATGTAGGGAAAGTGTGTTTGGTAACGGTTCCTGACAAAAAAGTGTTTTTGTGAATCTCAAGCAGCTGCGATTTTCTGACAGTTTTCACAAGCTTGTGTAAGGTAAAGTGAATTTTGCTTATTGTTACCATAGTATGATAAGGTATATTAGGGAAATTTTGCCTTACTGAAAATATGATTGATAAACCTTTTGTGTATTTTTTGTGTGTTCTTGTGTTTGCAATCTCCTGATTTATTACATTTTACATATTGGTGATTTAACATTTATTTACTTAGCATTTTAAATATTTCTTGATAATTTAACATTGCATACTTGATTTAATTTTCATATACTAATATTTTCTTTTCAAATCTTGAATAATTCTTGACAGTTTAAATTTTGCTTGATTTATTTAATTTCTTGATAAATTAAAAGTTTTTGTGATTTTGTTTTGTTTAATAATTTAATTAAAGAATTAATTAAATTCTGTGTTGTTTTCAAGTAATGGTAAATTTTTCAGACTGTGAATTCTAATTATAAATATTGAATTTAAAAATAAATTTTTGTATTTGAAATTAAAAAAAAAACCTTTCATTTATTGACCACCAGTGAATAGGATTAATTGTGTGCATAAGGCAAAGTGATAAACATGTTTTGTTCCTTTAGTTTTGCTGAAGTGAATTAAGACCAGGGAAACAAGTTAAAGTTGTTTGATGGAGTGATATCCTTTTACTTAGTATATTTCATGTTTAATTATTAATACCTCACACTTGTTTTGATAAAGTTAGTTTGATTTTTCACATGATTAATGAGCTTTTTAAGGGATCACTGTTACCTTTAGAGTACTCAGTCGTAATTTTTATCGTTATGAGAGTTCAGGTATCTGGCTGAAATGAGGTAAATTTTTGAAATCTGTGATTAGGTGTATAATATCCAAGTACTCATATTACACATTGTAACTATATATATATATATATATATATATATATATATATATATATATATATATATATATATATATATATATATATAATAAATATAATAAATATCCCCTTCCCCCTAATCTAACCCAACATAACCCAACCTAACCTAACCTTAACCCCCACCCCCAAACCTAACCTGACCCACCATGCCATAACATATCCCAACCTGTCGTGACCTGACCCTCTCCCCCTCCAACACACACACACACACACACAAAAAACACAGACATAAAAAAGGTGACGGGATATGATCACCCCCCACCTTCTAAAAATATCTGACAAAGCAGTTAAGAGATCCACCATCGTCCCGCTGACCCCTCTCTCTTCCCTCCCCCCCTTCCCCCCTCTCCTCCTGGAATTTATTTCTGGTGATAGAAATTCATTTTTCGCTATAATGTGGTTCGGATTCCACAGTAAGTTGTAGGTCCCGTTGCTAAATAACCACTTGGTTCTTAGCCACGTAAAATAAATCTAATCCTTCTGGCCAGCCCTAGGAGAGCTGTCAATCAGCTCAGTGGTCTGGTTAAACTAAGGTATATTTAACTTTTAACCTTCTCTCTCCTGTCCATCCCTTCCCGCCCTTCCCTCTCTGACCCTGACCCTCGAAACAACTTCTATTAAAAGAATTTCTGATACCTATGTTTCGTTCTGTCAGCTTTTTTTTTTTTTTTTAGTTTCTCATCGTCGTCGAACGTAAAATATCTAATTAGAGATTTACATACAATGTCCATTGACTGTACAATGGGGGGTTAATCATTTTTCGGAGGATCTGTCTATGTGTTGATTAATTACTCTTACGAACGTCGAACCGGTCATACAGAGTAATAAACAAACGAAAATGCGATTTTACGCACATAGTGAGACTCAAGTCTGCATTGACCGAGTTCTTTTTCTCCGAATCTCAGGGGTGACTCATTACAAACGCAAATGGAACTTGTGGGGCGCGTTACCTCCGTTTTAGCTTGTACAGGTGAATGCGCGAAAGACTCTTGGCATCCGTCTCAACAAGCAAGGTCTAGAGAGTATAGGCTCTAGACCTTGTCATCAAGTACCATCTCGCTCGTGTTTCGACGCGACATGTGAACTGGAGGGTATGGCTACTCGAGAAGCAGATTCAAACAGGACCGTGATGCCTGTCTTTTTTT
>NC_089761.1:5100707-5118207 GCF_040412425.1 Macrobrachium rosenbergii
CTTTTTAATTCAGTGCATCTCTAACTTGCATTGAGATCATGCTGTGAAGAAATGCAGCGAAATGTTAATGGATACGTTTTATACAGTTCCGTTTGTGTACATATTTGCATATTTATACAAGTATAATGAAAATTTTTCTAAATGTGTTCATGTTCTCTCTTGCATGAAATGGATATAGAACAATTATTACAAAACCTTTCCCCCTTAAAGCAAGACATTATCAGAAAAATATAGTAACATTAATATACGTTAAACTCTGCTGGTGCAGTTATAATTCTTAATGGAACATGTTTAAGAGAGTCTCCTTCTTAATAATAATAATAATAATAATAATAATAATAATAATAATAATAATAATAATAATAATAATAATAATAATAATAATAATAATAATAACAATATGTTTTGTTGAATAATATTGCTGCATTATGCGAATTGACTTTATACTGAGTTTTCTCAATTTTTCTTATAATTCGCTTTTCCAGCACGCCAATATTGGTCAATAGTTGGCCAATGTTCATTTTTCGGTGGACATCAACAGCGTTTTCTTACACCAGAAATTCTCTATTCTCTTATTACAGTAGTTTACTGAAACCTAGGCTTGTAAATCCGTAGATTTTAACCGTGCTAATGGTATTTTTTTCGGGGTGTTTCTTTTCTGACGTCTACAGTATTTCTGGTATTTTCAGTACTTTTGCTGTCGACAGGTTTCGACCAGCCCGATGGTCAACTTGTAGACTTTGAGATGAATCTGGAGACACATGACACGCGTGGCGTTATTTATAGGGCGTCTCACTCTCTGAGTTCAGACACATGCCCAGATTTGTAGGTTTCGTGTATACTTTCGTGATGAAGTGTTCCTCCCGTTGTTCAATGAGGACATCATGGAAGGGGAGGCGACAATCGCAGCTGTATTTGATCATGAAGTTGAGACAGCTGTGGGTGTGGAAGGCATGCCTCAGGCACTCTGTTTCTTCACTCATCCCAGCACTGATGAAAGTGTCATCGATGTACCGTACATACATTTGCAGTCTTCTTATATTGCTGAAGAGCCTCTGTTCGATGGTACCCTTGTAAAAATTGGCGAAGAGGACTCCAAGGGGAGAACCCATTGCCACTCGGTCAATTTGGTGTACATATGGACTCTGTGGGTGGAGAAAGGGGCATTTTTGGTACAAATCTCCAGGATGTTCAGTGATGGAGTCGCTGTATATGTGGTCTAAAATCATTTGGATTGTTTCATTGACAGGTATAATCTTGAAGAGGGACTCCACGTCCATCGAGGCAGAGATTACTCTGTGGGTGTCACTCTAAGGCAGTGATTCTCAAACTGGGTGCCGTGGCACCTTGAGGTGCACTGAGACAGTGCCTAGGGGTGCCATACAAGATTGTCATGAGTTTTTCTTGGCTAGATCATCTCAGATGAACATTTGCAAAAAAAAAAAAAGTTTGCAGAAGTCTTCTATAATTATTATCAGTGTGTCTACTCTAATACGTTCACACACACACACACACACACACACACACACACACACACACACACACATGGATAATATATATATATTTTTGGTATATAAATATATATAGGTGTTCATGATGGAGTATATATATATATATATGTAGTATGGAAAATAATTTTATTGTTTAAATATGGTGGCATGGTGAAGAAGGGACCACTGTAATGTTACATTAGTTCAGGTGCCATCACTCAAAAAAAGATTGAGAACCACTGCTCTAAAGGCTTCCAGGAACTCTGCTGAGGACTTCAAGCTGTGATCACAAGGGTCATATGGAGTGAGAATGGTGTTGAGTCTCTTGGCTAACTGGTAAGTTGGGGCTGGGATTTGGCTAATGATGGGACACAGAGATTTGCCTTGCTTGTGTGTCTTAAAGTTCCTGTATATGTTTCGATAATCCTGTTAGTCTCATGCTTGATGTTGTCAACCTAGTTCTTGGTGATCCGTAAAATCTTGGTGCCGTCTGCCAGGATCTCATATTCTTCATTGTTCATGAGTACACAAGCAGTGGTCTTGTCAGCCCTGCAGACAGTGATGTCCTCGCATTCTCACAGTTCTTTAACTGCTTCCCTCAGGCGCCGGTCAACGATGTTGCTCTGATAGTAGCCATGTTCAGTGAGGGCCTCAGCCAGGAGGAGGGGTTGAAGGGCATCAGTAGTGTGCAGGGTGCCTTGATCTTCATACCTCTAGATGGTATCCAGAGAGTACTCTATTTCAAAGAATTTTTCCAAGGGCCTCAGCCAGTTGGTGAATAATAATAATAATAATAATAATAATAATAATAATAATAATAATAATAATAATAATAATAATAATAATAATAATAATAATAATAATAATAATAATAATATGCATGTTATATATCTTTAAGGGGATTGGTAAGAAAAAGGTAATTCTAATGACCTTTTCTAGTCCAGGCACGAAGGATAAAGAATATGGTGGGGCTTAACCATGATAAAAGGAAGGTTTTAAGTCAGGAGAAGCAGCATGAGGAAGAACATTAGTAAGGTTTGGTTGCAGAAGGAGAGAAAAGTTCACTGAGCTATGTAAACCATAGAATATCAATTTCCTTAGAGTAAAAGTTGGAAAGCCTGTATGATGAACATTATAAAGTTACCTATGAGGTCGATAAAGTAGTTATTGAAAGTGCTGTTTTGGTAACTCCTCTGTAGAGCTCAAGAGAGGAAAGTACATTGTGGGGTGCAGAAAAGAGAAGAGGATTGAGAGATGCAGTGAGTGTGGGATCACTGATAAAGTGATTCAGTCTTACTGAAGAGAGAAAGAAATAAACTCTTCAGTATGAGAGCTATACTCCAGGCAGGGAAGGCTAGGTCTAATATAAAGAATTTGTGATTAAGATTAGGAATAGAATTTACAGTATCTAAATAGCAACCCCAATGTCTCATTGGCAGAAGTAGCAATTTAGGCATTGTGACAAGTTAGAAGCTTCCTGGACACTTGAGATACTGAGAGAAGTAATTGGTTTGACCAAGTTTTCATCAAAAGTAATTACAATATTTGTCAGAAGAGAATACAGTGACACAGAAATAAACAGTCTTAGATGCACTGAATATGACTGGGTTACAGAATCCTCATTTCACCATGCTCACAAGATCAGATTTGATAGATGATCTTAGGGCAATTCCTGACCAAGTGCAATCAGCGGAAGTGGGATAGGACTTAAATGAAGAAGAAATATGGAATGCTGAATCATCAGCCAAGGCATGGATTAAAAAAGATGTAGATGGGAGTAAGTCACTGCTAAAGAGAGTGGAAAGAAGAAGGAAAGCACTGAGGGTGAGGAAACCACTAGAGGTGGGGAAGGGAGTGGATGTTGTGCAGTCAACAACAACATATATTCAGTGACTGGATACAAAAATTAGAAATAGGATTACAAAGAGAAGAATTGGAGTAATAAGTAGAAACTTTGGCTGAAAGAGACTTATGAAAGACTCAGTCAAATTCCTTAGTGATGTCAAGAAAGCTGATAATGATTCCCTGAAGACCTGCAGAGAAGAGGACAAAGCATTAGTGAGATAGATAATAAAAGGATGTCCCCAGGAGATCTTGCTTTACAGAAGCATACAAGTTTCCAAACGAAGAGAGTAGAATTCAGAATGTATTAATGTTCTAGCAATAGAATAAGTTACAGCCAATAACATAGAGGAGAGATGAGTGCAAGATTTACAGTTAGGTAAAGAGGAATATTAACTACAGAAGAGGAGAGGCAAGTTGGATATGAAGTTACTGAGAATTTTATTGGGAAAGAATCAGAAATATTTTTGGTTGGAGTTGAGATTAGGATGTCAGATTTTGTCTTATTATAATATAACTGCACCTTCTCCCTTTGAAGTACATTTCAAAGCAGTTATAAAAAAACAGATTAACGAAGTAAAAGCAGAATGAGAGGCTAGGAAAGACTCATGCCTCTGCTCTCATGATCAGACGTTTAAGGGGCAGTAGTGAATGCACCAACAGTCAGAAGAAGAGAAAGTTTGAGTAGAAGACGGACCATGTGCCTCAATTACTCAGAGCCTGTAAGGGGAGGGGAAGGCTGCAGTAATAGGAATAAGACAAAGGTGTGATGATCCCAAAAGGAAAGGAATTCTAGAGTAGTTAAATGGGTTTAATGATAATTTGGAATATGTGTAGTTTACTGAATAATTTGTTTCACTTCATAGATTGGGGAATGGGCCAATGAAACCATTCAGTGTTGTGTGCATTCCCTTAGAAGAGAACCTCAAAATGTGGATGAGAAGAGAGTAAAGACTCATTACAAGATGCAAGATAGTGGAAGGAAGCGACAAAGTTGGAGGGATTAATCATACAGTTGCAAAAGAAGAGATGTCCTTCAGTTTTGGTCCTATTACTTACTAAAAACTAAGAGCATGTGCAAAAAGTGTAAATGATGTAATGAAGGTAAAGTAGAACATCCTAACCTTTCAATATGGTGGTTATTCACAAAATAAAACCCAAACATCGATAACAAATTCTTATTTTAAATGGTTACTCTGAAACTCATGGATAATTCAGAAATTTTATATAATATTTTGTTTAAAGTTCCTGTTTTTATGCAGGCATTAGGATCTAATGACCCATGCTCATGAGTTCTCATACGTGCAGCCCAAATTCCCAGGACTCTGGAGTTATTCTGTTGTAACTATTCTGAATTAGGGATAACTCAAAATCATATGAGCATACAGATTCCATATCTGTATTCCTGCTATAATTAGGATAGCTAGAATAAGAGGTTTATAACAGCTAACTACAATAAATTAATGTACTAACTGATAACCTCTGATGACACTGATTTTTCTAAATTAGACTGTCAAAGTGAAATATGCTATTTAGCAACAGGCGTATAACTAAAAATCATAGACTTCATCCACAATAATGATTTCCGATTATATCTTAGCTCTGAAGTCCTCCAAATGAACCCTTACTGGTTAAAAAGAGTGAGCACTCCACATCTCTTGACTATAAGCT
The DNA here is from genome assembly GCF_040412425.1 of Macrobrachium rosenbergii. Lineage (NCBI taxonomy): Eukaryota > Metazoa > Arthropoda > Malacostraca > Decapoda > Palaemonidae > Macrobrachium > Macrobrachium rosenbergii. The sequence continues at coordinate 5,105,711 of NC_089761.1, forward strand.
AGTGTCCATGTGGTGCGTGATAAAGACACAAGCATGCAGCTTAGCAGATTTAAAGTCTTTTGATGAGAAGCATATCTCCTCCAGTACTAAAACCTTTTCCTTACAATCATTTATAACAATTTATCAATCATTTATGTCATTTATCAAAAACATTGACATGGAGCTGTACATGCAAGACGTGACTGTCAACATGCCACAATTTTTATAGATGAGCCAACCTGCTAATGGGGTACGATTAAGCACTGTATCATTTTTCAACGATGTTAATGTTTCCACAGCAGAGTTTTCAGCAATGACAACTGCAAAAACAAATTTAAAAAAGTATATTTTCGACAGAGAAATTAAAAACATACTTTGATATAAGCAATGTTATTATAGCTTTCCAAGACTATTGCTCTAAACAAAGTTAAATAGTCCTTAGTATTCATTTCCCAGTTATAAAAACAGGTATAAAGCTGAAATATTCTGAATTCCAGGTCACATAGGCATTAAAGAAAGTAAGGATGCTGAAAAAATACCCAAAGACTCATCGAAGACCAGATCGGACATAATCCTTTTGGGGGACGACTTCACAATAAAACCAAAATACATCATCATAACATTAATTAACAAGGGATTAAACCAGGCTTAAATTTAAACTGCGTATGTTCTAAGGAAAAGATACTTTTCAACACTCACAATACAGAATGTAGGTGCACCCAACATTACTGCAGCATGTGATTTCAAAACATTGAAGAAACACAAAATGGTATAAATTTTATTGGTTGCAAATTTATTATCATTGTGAAACAAGAACTGTGACTATAAAATAATAATAGAGATTTGGAAACAATGATGAACTAATGATTTGTTGCAAACAAAAACAATCATTTCACCCTCAGAATTTATTTACTACAAATCTTGTTAAAGATTCTGTAATTATTATAGTTATATTAAGACTGAAAGAGAAATATTTTATGATATTGCTTTTAATTGATCTTTAACATAGATCAATAGTTCGAGGCTGATGTATTGGGAGGAAATAATCCCTAAACCTAAATTACCTGCCTACTTACTAAGGGATTCAGAGCCAATGAAACACTGTTTTTCGGCAACAACTTTTTACCAAAGCACCGGATAAAGGTGAAAGTTGGCAAGTGTATATTTTATAACCCTACCTAATTTTTATAAGTATTATTTAGTACCTAAGTTCGATAGTTTTGATATTTATAGAGTAAAATGGAAGTCGCCGATGCCGGAACCGAAAAATCACAGACAAGGATCCTAAAACAATTCGTTACATAAACGTAATATGATGTCATGAGGCTCCACCCATCCACCAGGTAGGCGGTGAATGGATATGCTTACAATCTAGGCTTCAACAAATTCGATAGTGGTTGCAAGACTGCATTTGTGCTGCACCTTGCCACTTTGTAAACAAGCGAGAAGACCCGTGGCAAGATTTACTATAGCATGAATAGGTAATTATTTCTATAGTGGGTAATAGTTACATGGCCACCCCAGAAGTGTGGGCAGGAGCTGTTGTTAGACAATCCCGACCTCTTCCTCGGGAGTGACGATGAAGACATTTTGTAAATAAATTATGTATAGTTTTAGACGTTTTAGTTATATATCTAAAACATGTTTATTAAAAACAGTGATTATAGCAATATATTCCTCATTCAAATTGATTCCAATATATTTTCCTTTCCATGCATATCAGTATAAATCGTGCCACATTTGATTGATATTAAGTAGGTTAATAATAGCTTGCCCTCAAAATCTTGACTCCTACCATTACCTTTTTTGTAAGTAGCTGTTTAGGGTTTTTGTATGATATATATATATATATTTTATGATATATATATATATATATATATATATATATATATATATATATATATATATATATATATATATATATATATATATATATATATATATATATATATATATATATATATTTACGTTTTTCCTGGCGATTTATTTAAGTATTCTCTGTGAAAAAACACTAGCCTTGTGATTCTGATGTGGTCCAGGAAAACATAAAAAAGAGGAAAACAAAGGAATTTCATATGATCGTAAGGCTCTTGTTACTGAGGAATAAAACAAAACTTGCAGGAGTGTATTTACATAAATAACGTTAGTGGGAAAGAGGAATGCTAGTAGATTATTGATCCTGAAGGGATTCCTAAGGGATGAATGAAACTGGGGATTCCAGACACAGTCCAAGAAGCTTCCAACAAATGAGAGATAGGTACATTATACTCCAGTAATGAAAATAGACAAAAGAATAATGAATTCAAAGCTGCACTTGCCAAGGGGCTTCGATGAATTAATTTGAATTAGTACTGCCGACTTCGCACGGCCATTAGACAAGAGATTCGATGATTAATGGCACTCTTAGTGTTAAATGCTGAGGAAAAAAATGGGAAGACTTTACCGTAAGGCAGTGAGGTCCGTGGATGACTTGGCGATTTCCGAGGGCGAGTTCTTCCACGTGTTAGGACAACAAAAAACTCCAAGAAATGGAGTTGGTCTTTTTGGGCCGGGGTGCACAGAGGAAAGTATACTTTGAAAGGCCCTCATTGAAGGTGTTTTTGATGTAGATCTAACAACACATAGGGGATTGAGTTGTTCAGCTGATGCCCGCATTAAAAGGACAACCAGACAGATTCACTTTTGCCTCAAAATATCTACTTAAAGGGAGTGGCCTTCAATCCATTTTATTGTATACTAACCGTAAAATACTGTAAACAGTAAATGAAAAACAATAAGCCTAAATATGATAATATATATATAAAACAAAAGAAAGAAAAATAGCAATGGAGAAACTGAAATAAAACAATGCTATCACTTAACAATTGAGGAAATGAGGTATTGCTTTTCATTTGACTAACCTTGCTGCAAATGGAAGACTATAGTGTCAAACCTGAGGTAAAACAAAACTGATAGTCTTTTGTATTCCAGCCCTGAACAGAGATGTAGATATAACAAATGAGCTATGAAACCTCTGAATTATTTGTAAAGTAGAAACAATAAAATATAAAGGAAATGGAGAAATAATAATAATAATAATAATAAAACCTCCACAAAATAATAATAATAATAATAATAATAATAATAATAATAATAATAATAATAATAATAATAATAATAATTGAGAATGCCCGCCATCACTGACATAGCTGAAACCTAGGATGGGTACTACTATTAATTAGTGAATATGTCATCAGCAAGTGGGCATAGCCACAGTGAAGAGACGTTTTCCCCATATGTAAACTTCTCTTCACTGTAGGTGGAGCCTCATGACGTCATAGGTTAACATCATTATTGTGTTTAAAACCCTTACCTGCTATTTTGATGGCTCTGGCATAGGAAACACACTTTTACTCTGATAAGTACCAGAACTATTGAACTTAGGTACTAAATAATACTTGCAAAAATTAGGTAGGTTTATAAAATATACACTTGCCAACTTTCACCTTTATCCGATGCTTTGATAAAAGGTATTGCCGAAAAACCGTGTTTCATCAGCTCTGAATCCCTTAGTAGTTTCATAAAAATCAGAGCAATATAAGACTTTAGTCTGTAAATTGACTTGCGGCTTTGAAAAATAATTCTAAGTAAAAATCTTTGTAAGCAAGTAATTCATGGGCTGCCCTGGGGCAAGGGATGGTTCCAGCACAAGGATGGCTTAATCTAAAACGAACGAAGAAAATAATCTGTAACTGTAATGTTACTGAGTAATAAGTTTTGTAAAAAAAAAAAAGGAGAATAACAGAATGCCTGTGCGAATCAATGAAGAACCTCAAAATCATAAAAAAAAAAATGTTCTTGAAATTGATATGTGACCTAGAAAAATTGGTCAAGGTAGAAGATTCTTAAGAAAATACAAGTTTCTAGTGTAAATGCCAGCACAGTTTCATGAAACATAAAGGAAAAAATGAGATTTTTACCTGTAAATTGATCTATGACTGCCAATAATTGGTAGAAGTCAAAGCTATTTCAGACACCGTCGAATTTTAAAGACCTAAGACTTCTTGTTGCTATGATGGTTTCATAAATTTAGATGGAAATACCTAGCATTCGAACTTTTGAATTAACATGTGGTCTTAAAATATATTTCAGTATCAAAAACATCAGGAGGAGTTAATTACCTGAACCAAAGACGTTTGCATGTTGTTATGATTCCACTTGAATCGTCAGGTGCTTTTCTATTCTTCTTAGTGAAAAGTTCCCTACCAACAACTGAAAACACGGTGAAGAATATAGAAAAAGACAAAAAAGGTCACACAACACTACCATATACAAGAAATGAAAGGAAATGTTGCTTGCACTCGACTCTTACCGTAACTCTAAACAATAAAGCAAATAAAGATAGGGGAGTAGCGTGAAAGGTAGAACAATTCAAATAAATTATGTCACTTGATAATTATTCTTCGAGGCCGAGGCTGAGATCGAAAGGGAAGTTAGGCGCGCTGATAATTGGTTCATTGCAGACACAGATGGATCACTCCAAGGTAACAATCGTTAATATCGACCTTCGAAGCTTCTAGAAGTTGTGTAGGTAGGAGAAAGCTGCTTCTTAGTGCCACGGACACACCAAACCGTCTGAAGGGGTCTCTCGCCTGAAGGTAAAATGAAGAATGCTTCTTCCTTCTAGGGCGATCCTATGGGAGCTTACATACCCACAACTGGGCGGGGGTAATGATGACATTACAGGCGACTGTCATGTCCTTACATGGAGCTTCTTGGAAATTCCCCTTGCTGAATGGCTTAACACAAACCACCCATCCGACCACGCCAGACTGGCAGCTTTTAGAACACACGAGGCGAAATCTTGCAACAACAGGTGTCGAATTTACCAGAACGTTTCTTCGGAAACCTCCTGAAGCTACGAAGGGATGACGAGGCATTGATGGCGAAGGCGGCTCCAGGGCAACATCGTACTGGACGTCCAAACACCAAGCTCGTAGTAAAAGAAAATTTCTGCTTTTCTTTAGTATTCCTCCTTAGCCAAAATAGTCACTACCCATGACACCTACCAAGTTTCATCACAGTCAGCTGGCAGAATAATAAAAAAACTGTTTCCTCTTTATCTCGGTTTTCCTGAAACTGATATGATTAGTTTTAACTTTTTTTTTTTTTTTTTTTGCATATTTCATAGTCTCTTATTTGACCCTGTTACAAATAGTGGTGTAAACCCAAACAGTATTTTTGTCTTTTATAAAGACTGCTAGTTACAAGGCCCATGTTATTTGTAAATTTTCATAAGTTAGATAGAAGGGGTTCCTTTCCCTAATGTTAGAAAACTGGTACAGGTATTTCATTAACTAAATGTGTTAATGGTAGTTTATGCACTGTTCATTCCTATCCGGTTTCTGTAATTTTTATAATATCTAAAGGTTTTGGATATTTGTAAGAATAACATATGATTGCCTTTGCTGGAAGTTCCTTAGTTTACAGTTCGACTTTTGTGATACGCTTCTTATTTTATCCTCAACTTTAAAGAACGTGAAACTTATTCATAGTGTCAATAATAATAATAATAATAATAATAATAATAATAATAATAATAATAATAATAATAATAATAATAATAATAATAATAATAATAATAACCAGAATGGTTTGGTATTTAGAGAACACTGGAGAGTAAAATCATTTATGTCTCTCTTGTCATATATTTACACAAATGATGCAATAGCGTTGAACAAATAAAATCCTGCTATATTTTCATAGGATTTAATTAATCATTAAAGAAAAATTTTCGGTCCAGGATCAATAGCTTCATTAACCTGGAAAGACCAGTAATGGAAATGCAAATATTGGGACAGCGCAGACTAAATTAATTAATTTTCCTATAGGTATGTATATTTGTGCACATGGTTATCTGTCATAAAATGCTCGTTTGTCTCAGTTCATCAACTGTAAAATCTCTTGGGGTATGTACATATTCTCTCTTGGTACATCGCAGAAAAAAAACAAGACACTTCAGTTCACAAAAATAGTAAATTATTATTATTATTATTATTATTATTATTATTATTATTATTATTATTATTATTATTATTATTATTATTATTATTATTATTATTCAGAAGGCAAACTTTCTTCATATGGAATAAGCGTACACGGGTTATTGACTTGAAATTCAAGCTTTCAAAGAATATGATGTTTACTTGAAAGAATTACAGAAAATAACAGAAAATACAGAAAGAAGAGATAAATTATTCTAAAAGAAAAAAATAGAAAGTTAATTAATTAGTAAATAAATAAGCAAATTAGCTAATAAAAAGGCAAAAATACAAGTGCAAGGTGAATTGTTCTAGGGTAGTGATGCATTGCACCTTCGTTTGAACCTTTGAGGAAGATAAGGTGCGATTAAGATCACATTAATATACTTTCATTACAGCAACAATGGCATAATCCACTGAATTATTCATGAATTTTTAACGGCTTTATATGAAAAATTACCTTTTTTTCCTTTGCGTAATACTTTTGAAACCTACAGCCTTGTAAATCGTGATTTATTTGATAGCCAAGCCGTCCCCCCCCGGGCCCCCGTTTTCTTTCATTTAATTTATTGACTATTTTTCTCCGGGGATTCGATGAATAAACTGATACATGTTCAATGACCCTTTTCGTTTCACTTTAATACCTTTTTCAATTCGGCTGAGTGCAGACACCGAAGAATTATTCAGTTTTAGAGAAAGTAACTGTATTTTCCTGCAGTTATCACTTCTTTGCACAGTGGTGTTTTTTTATTTGTTTTATCATACTCTAGACCTTTTCACTTCTATTTCTGTTTTCTAATGCCGACTCCCTTTCACCACAGTGAGCACTGGGCAGAAGCTTCTTTTGACTTTCCGTCCTATTTTGTTATTTGGCAGTAAGAGAGAATAAAAAAGAGCAGTAAAATATCAGCAGTTCGGCTGATATTTTGAGCCTGCCTCGCAAGCATCGTATACTAAAATTTTTCACTGTTACCAAACAAAGGACGATTTCTGTAATTGTTCGCGAGCTAAAGTATCTAATATATATATATATTTTTTTTACATAATATGGAAGTACTGAAGGAATCCACTTACTTTACTGGACGAAGTAGAAGAAGAAGAAGAAGAAGAAGAAGAAGAAGAAGAAGAAGAAGAAGAAGAAGAAGAAGAAGAAGAAGAAGCTCCCTAGGGTTTATAAATTTTTCAAGTCTAATTCTATACAAAGGCGGAAATACCAGATGGTTTATTCGACGCTTTTCAAACCCGGCCGCTGCAACTGAAACAACAGATATTCTGAAGCGAATATATTCACGGCATGAACTTTTAAAGCCAATGTTAGTCGACTGTAAGTCCCCTCTTAGCGCTAAAAGACTAAGCGCTATAGCGTGAGTAAATATATACGAAAATCAGTGTTTCCTAAATAAACTGAAATATATGAGACGTTACAACTACAGCTACAACTCAAATCTTGGCCGGTCTTGCGGGTGAAAACTGTCATCTTTTTATACAGGTAAAATAACTTTATGCAGCTACTAGATATTTTCTGTCATGGTAAACTGATGCTCTCTCGAGTAACTGAAATCCTAAAGTCTTCCTGATACGAGACCAGCAAGCAGACCTTGTAGATGGTGATCAACTCTTGAATGGCAATTAACCGTCTTCGTAAATTATTGCAGCCAATCTGTTTATGCTATATATATGTATATATATATATATATATATATATATATATATATATATATATATATATATATATACATACACACACACACACACACACACACACACACACACACACACACACATATATATATATATATATATATATATATATATATATATATATATATATATATATATATATATATATATATATATATATATATATACATACATACTTACGGATTACGAGGGGGAACTGCATACTGTACTTTAAAGTAATAATTTTGGCCTTACAAAAAAAATCCTTGTAAGCCCATAAACTAATAAAATGCAACGATAACTAATATGTGGTAGGTCGCCAAGTGAAGGTGGATTTCTTAACAGTAATTTATTATTTACAATCGCAACATGGAAGAAATTACCAGGGGAAACTGGACACTTTCACTAAGTTAATCAACTGGGAATTTACACAGCAGCAATGCTGAGTGAAATGGAAAAAGCGTCACAATTACAAATACTGGCCACATGTAAGTGGTACCTTTAGCCAGTTAGGCAATATTTCTATCAACCCCAATAGGGGTGGATTCTTCAGGCAATTGAGAACACAGAAGCATGGATAAGCTGGTAATGGCACTGATAACACTCATGGAAATGAGACAATTCCAGGTAAGACTAACGCTGAGATTACACTCTCTCTATAATGGAATAAATGCAAGAATTGGAGGGAGATCCTTTACTCTACTTATTTGCTAGCAAGGGGTGAGAATTACGTCATGCAGTCAAGGAGTTTACACACTAGGACAGTAGATCCACTGGTAAAGTTGAAGAGACAAGAAGTTACTGGAGCGATAAAGTTCGTGAGAGAGAGAGAGAGAGAGAGAGAGAGAGAGAGAGAGAGAGAGAGAGAGAGAGAGAGAGAGAGATGATAAAACGAGTAAAAAAAAAAAAAAAGACACTGGCCAACCAATTTCCCTTCCGGGGCAAATACCTTCGCTGCTCCCAGTTTGGCTTGCACACACACAACCTTATGTCGATGTGACCTAAGTTACTGGCGACATCCGGGAATTGGCACTATCAATCCAGTGTGAGAAAATGTGAGTTGCATAGTCATCCCCTGCTCGGGGTGTACAGGCAGAGGCCACCTGCACTAAGTATCGACTGGACTAGTCTGAGTTGAAATGAACTAAAGATGGCGGTGACCCCAACCTTATAAGGTTTTGATTGTTGCAGGGAGCATCGCTTCAGGCTACAACATTGGCGTGTACCTGGGAATTATGGAAATAGGTGTGGGCAGTAAAAGGTTGGAAAACTCAGCTGGAGATAAACTGAATATTAGGATTAAGACAGGGAAACAGCTATTTGCCCCACAAGTGTGTTCCTATGGGACACATAAAAGCCCATCCCTGGAAGAGGGTGAGACTGTTAATAGCTAAACCTCTCCTGTGGCTCCTAGGTCTGTGGGTATGCCTATCTCTCCTACAGTCTGGTATTTTCCTCATAAAGTTCTAAAGAGTTAGCGATCCAGCAACGATTTGCGTAAAAAAATATATATATAATGAAGACAGGAAAAGCCCACCAATAGGTCAACGTTTCGAAGCCAACCAACAGGCCTGATTATCAAGCTACAAAAGTAATAATAATGAATTAGTAAGATTAAATTTAGGAGATGAACCTTAAAATATACAAAATTACTTACAATAAAACAAAAACAGCTAAAAATTGGAGGCTGAGGAAGAAGTGAACCATAGAAAACACAAACGGTTCACGAGAGATAAAGAGGTGCAGACGTGGGATGGGCGTACAGTGTGAGGGGATAATTACCAGTCCTGACAAAGGGAAACGAGTTTTTATTTTTTCTATAAATTATTTTAAATAATAATACTAAGTTCCAGAAGTTAGAATTTGATTTTCACTCAAAGTTTAAAACAGAAGGTCGTATTACTAGATTCCCTAAAAACTTGGAAAATGGTGGCATTATCATTGAGACACAGGGTCATCTTATGATTCAATGTATGGCTTACACAAGGCCGGCAAAGTTAACGTTCTTTTCCGCCCAATCTTAGTGTCCTATAATAAAGACAATTGTAAACTAGCAAAGTATCTGGTTACCATGCTTGCCACATTCGCTGAAAGCTGGTGAAAATTCATACAATCTTTCTCAGGACTTGGATCTGATTATGGGAAGTTACGAAGTGAGGTCCTTTTTTACGAGCATACCTGTACAACAGACTACTGATATTATTTTTCATAAGCTTTTCTCTAGGGATGATTTTTGTTTTAATAGTTTTTGTAAGAATGATCTTAAGAAACTTAGATTAAGCAGTGCGGGGCACTGTTGTCCTTTTTAATTGATGGTAAGGCTATGGGCTCTCCACTTGGTTCCCTCTTTGCGGGTATCTTCATGTGGTCGCTGGAAGAGCAAATGCTTGATACATGTCCTTTAGTTACCATCCACTATTATTCTATAAGAAGTCAGTTGCCACTGGAAAGTTTTCAATTTGCATTGATTCGTTCCACCCTAATATTAAATTCTCGATTAAACACGAGATCAGCGATCAGTTATACTTTTTAGATATTCTAAGAATACGATATTCTCAACATTTCTCTACTTCAGTTTCTAGAAAAAAAGATATTCGCGGATCTGAGTACAAATTTTTACAATGCTTGTTCTTTCAATTTTAAGATTAATCCCTTGTTAGCTATGCTTCACTGAGCCTTTACCATATCTTCTTGTTGGCAAGCTTTTCATAGTGAAACCACGTTTTGCAAAAATACTTTTCCTACAACTGCTTTCCCTCCCACTTATTTTTGAAATATGGCTGTAGATTTTTTCATAGTATTTTGATCCACGTCATCCTACTCCTAACGCTCGTAAATTACCTTTCTACCCAGTCTTCCTTTTATTCATAATAACAGTTTTTTTATAATGAACTCCAGGCTTTCATGTCTGGTTATCTGCAGCCCTGAAAATAAAATTAAACCCACAAACTCATTGGCTATCGGTGGCCTTTTCAACTTCAAAGACCGTTTGGACCAGTTAATGACCTCATGTGTTATTTATGAGCTTCTTTGTCCTCGTTGTAATCTAGGAACCAATAAAGGATCCACACATCAGTTGCTTATGGTCAGAATCAACAACCATACAGCTAACTATCAGCTGTAGAACAGACTCTAAAATTCAAATCCAGAATTTTCTAGCATCAGGGATCATGCCGGTAAATGTAAATATTCAGTTCAATACAAAGACTGTAAGGTTTTGGCCAGAGCCTCCAGTCATCAGTAAACAATTAATAAGTCTATTAAAAAAAACTTGCCCACTCACTGAACGCCCATTCCACGTCTACACTAACTTCATCTCTAGTGAACTGTTTACCTTTTCGTGGTTCCAATCTTCCTCTCCCTCCGCACTCGGTGGCTGGTCCTTTTCATATTTTCGGCTGTTTTTATTCTATTATAAGAATTTGTGCATATTTAGAGGTTCGTCACTTAAATTTAATTGTACTAATTAGTTATCACTTTTGTAGCCTGATAATGAGGCCTGCTGGTTGGCTTCGAAACGTTGCAATTGGAGAACAAATTTCCCTGCATGTATATATATATATATATATATATATATATATATATATATATATATATATATATATATATGTATGTATATATATATATACATATGTATATATATATATATATATATATATATATATATATGTATGTATGTATGTATGTATATATATATGTATGTATATATATATATATATATATATATATATATATATATATATATATATATATATATATATATATATATATATATATATATATACATATATATAATCATGAAGCTACATGTCGCAATATCAAATTCACGCTACCTCAGAATATCTCCGATGGAGAATTATCACCGAAGGAATTTATATAAGTGATAAATGAATTGGTACCGCTGAGACGATTCATTTATCACTTATATAAATTCCCCCTTCGGTGGTAATTCTCCATCGGAGATATTCCCGAGGTAGATGTGAATTTGATATTAAGCGACATTTGTAACTTCATGATTGTATATAAATCACGGTGTGATAAAAATTTCATATATATATATATATATATATATATATATATATATATATATATATATATATATATATATATATATATATGTGTGTGTGTGTGTGTGTGTGTGTGTGTGTGTGTATATATGTATGTATATATATATATATATATATATATATATATATATATATATATATATATATATATATATATATATATATATATATATATTATAGAGAAATTAAAAAGTTATAAAAATCTTGTTCCTTCAACATGAAAATTGACTGGTAGCGTTCAATGATAGACAACTTACACATGTGGTAACACAAGGGTCTCAATGATTACAATAGAGGTGCATGTTATGACGGCAGTTCATTTTTCAGATATGCGATATAGCAACTTCAAAATAATGAAGCGAAGCATAAGCATCATATATAGAGAAAAGCCATTTCTTAGGTGAGGGCTAATCAAAATTTGTTTTGCAAGAGAACCTCATAAGCAATCATAAGTTAACTATTGTCTTAACAGCAATAATAACGCTGTGCTTTCTGTAATCTGAGATCATTGTTGATCACGATGCAAAGACCTCATAAATGAGAAAAGTATAGTGATTATATATGTATATATATATAAGTATATATATATTATATATATATATATATATATATATATATATATATATATATATATATATATATATATATATATATATATATATATATATATATATATATATATATATATATATATATATATATATATATATATATATATATATATATATATATATATATATATATATATATA
>NC_089761.1:5123207-5143207 GCF_040412425.1 Macrobrachium rosenbergii
AGTGTGAAATCGATTAAATATGTGTGCAGGTATGTTAATAAAGGTAGTTATATGACTGTTTTCGGCATAAGGAATGAGAAAACAAACGATGAAGTGTTGCGGTACCAGTTAGGAAGATACATTAGCAGTAATGAGGCAGTTTGGCGAATCCTAGGAGTTCCAATTCACGAAAGACACCCTACTGTTGAGCACCTCAGCATCCATTTAGAAAATGGTCAGAGAGTCTATTTCACAACAGAGAGTTCCCCTAGAATGGTTGATCAGCCACCAAACACAACCTTAACAGTATTCTTTCAGTTGTGTCAGCAGGATCCTTTTGCAAGAACTTTGTTGTATCCTCAGATACCTCGATATTACACATGGAAAGCATTGAGGAAAGTTTTCTGTAGAAGAAAAGTTGGTTAGCCCGTCCCTGGACATGATGCAGTCATAAGTGACGCCTTGGTTGAGTGTACACTGTTCACCCCAATAACGCTGAATGCTATTTCCTTAGGATGCTTCCTCATTCAGTTCGAGGACAAAGATCTTTTGAAGAACTAAGAACAGTAAACAGTGAAGTATGCCAGACATTTAGAGAGGCCTGTCAGAAGTTGGGTTTACTGGAAGGAGACCAGCACTGGGATGATACATTGCGAGAAGCTGAATTAATCTTCCCCCCAAAGCAAATCAGAAATTTGCTTGCTATAATGCTGACTGCATGCAGTCCATTGAATCTAAATGGTTCATGGAAAAAATATAAGGAAGCCCTAAGTGAGGATATACTGGCCAAAGTCCGTCGGGAAAATCCGACATTAGAAATTACGTTTGATCCGGACATTTTCAACAGGGCTTTGATTATTCTTGAGGACAAGTGTGTGGCCATAATCAATAAAACATAACTGCAACTCGGCCTGCCTGCACCAGTACGAAACCGACAAGACATACTTTACACAGATTACATACAAGAAGAGAACTACAACGTTGACAAGATGAGTGCATATATCACGAATAAGGGGCCCTTCTAAATCAAGATCAGGAAAAAGCATACCAAGTTATCTTGGATCAGGTAGTGAAACAACAAGGTGGTATCATTTTTCTTGATGCTTCTGGAGGCACAGGTAAAACATTTCTAACTAATTTAATTCTGGCTGAAATCAAGGTGCAGGGAGAAATGGCTTTTGCCATTGCCTCTTCAGGAATTATGGTGACTTAAGTTGCCACTTGACATCGCCAGACAGGAAAATCTTACCTGCAACATAAGCAAGGCAACTGGTGCTCAAGACATGTAAATTAATTGTATGGGATGAACGTACCATGGCTCACAAGAAAGCTCTTGGGGCCCTTGACGTCACTTTGAGAGATCTGAGAGGAAATGACAACCTGAAGGGAGAAGCTTTGGTACTCCTCTGTGGAGACTTTCGTCAAACTTTGCCCATCATCCCAAAACCAACATCAGCCGAATGTTTAAAACATTCATCTTTGTGGAGACATGTGCAGAAGTTAACTTTAAAACAAAACATGAGAGTACATTTGGGGATGAGAGTGCTCAAATTTTCTCCAACAAACTACTTAAGACTGGAGAAGGCAGATTAGCAGTGGAGTCGTCTGGCAAGATAAAATTACCATCTGATTTTTGTAATTTGGTGTCGTTCATCGCAGAGCTAATAGATGCAGTCTATCCAGCTGTTTCCTAAAACTATAACAATCTGAACTGGTTGAGAGAGAGGGCCATTCTTGTGGCTAAAAATGATGTCAACGAAGTAAACAATCAGATACTGGCCATGTTACCAGGCAAAGCCACTGAATACAAGTCTGTCGATGCCATAGTAGATGCTGACGAGGTCATCAATTTCCCACCAGAGTTCCTAAACTCACTTGATCCGGCTGGATTACCACCACATCATCTTTCATTAAAAGTAGGATCTCCAATAATTTTATTACACAACCTCGATCCACCAAAACTTTGCAATGTCAGAAGACTTTTTGTTAAGAAGATGATGGGTAATGTGACTGAAGCAACTATATTAACAGGAAAGGGAGAGGATGAAACAGTTATTATCCCACAGTTACCACTCATTCCAACAGATCTCCCTTTTAATTTTAAGAGGCAGCAATTTGCAGTGAGACTTGCGTTCTTGATCAAGATCAACAAGTCACAGGGACAGTTCATTAAGTACTGTGGAGTTGATTTGAGATCGCCATGTTTTTCCCAAGGACAACTATATGTGGCCTGCTCAAGGTTGAGTTCACCCAAAAATTTATTTATGCTTGCTCCTGATGGTGACACTAAAAATGTAGTTTACAATCAAGTTTTGTGTTAAAGTAATATTACGGTGAATTTGTGAAAGGTTTTCCTTTATAATTTATGTACTGTATTTATATTTTTAAAAACCTATAAATAAAAATTATTTGATTTTATACTATAGATAAGTTTGATTTCTATTCCTGTCTAATAGGAGGTTGGGACAAATAAATATCCAGGGGTGTTTTAAATTTTGTTTGTGTTCAGTGCTGCGGGTGTGCTCTACATTGTGGTCTGCTCTATGCTTTGAATTTTTACCATGCATCGCCTGGTACGTCAGCTAGTATATATATATATATATATATATATATATATATATGTATATATATATATATGTATATATATATGTATATATATATATATATATATATATATATATATATATATATATATATATGTATATATATATATATATATATATATATATATATATATATATATATATATATATATATATATATATATATATATATATATATATATATATATATATATATATATATATATATATATATATATATATATATATATATATATATATATATATATATATGTATATATACACACACACACACACACATATATATATATATATATATATATATATATATATATATATATATATACATATGTATATATATATATATATATATATATATATATATATATATATATATATATATATATATATATATATATATATATAATATTAAGTCTGAGTTCTGGTGGAACAATAGTGAGAAATGTGATGACCTGTCAGTGGCTCTCAAAGCAGGCGGATTTGTGCAGACATTGGAATATGCTTAGTCGCATGCAGAGAACTATTTGATCATGGTCCCAGCACATGGAAACAGCATGACAGATCATTGAACTAATGCACTGGAAGTGCCCAGACTTTGGTTGGGTATGTGCGTATGTGTGTGCGATCTCCCATGAGCTACTCATGAGAGGAACAGTGACTCTCACCGGGGAGACGGCCTCGATCTTAAGTGGATCATGTGTATTTAGCCTGGTGTAGTGTTTAAAGAAACCGCGAGTATTATTTATGGCCATAGAACGCGAGTAAGAACATCCAGTGACATTGATATCTTTTCCAGACTTTAGAGGGAAAACCCCCGGTTGAGAAGCAGTGGAACCGAACGATGTCTACATGATGAAATTGTCTATTTGTGCATTTTTTCTATCTGGAATATATACATTAATTTCAGGTTTTAATATAATGATGTATTTCTTTCTACAGGAATTCGAACATCGTCCTGGGAGGGACGAATATTTGGAAGTGGTGTATTTTATTCTTACGTACGATATGACTTTTACTGTGGTCTTTATGACTTATTACTTTGCTTGATGACCAGGGTATTATTCACTAGTATTGCTTGGCATAGAATCATTATTCTACTTGCCTGTGAAACAGTATTTTCTCTAGTTATGAATTACATTGATAGGGGATGTGAATCACACCATTTCATGACCGTAGCTTTTGCTGAATCACTTTCGTTAAATTTGTCAATAAAGTCTAGTTTTGTATATCAGTGTCTCATTTCAGTGGGCCTTTGTGTAAAGATAGGTTTAGTGAGAGTCATATGACGAAAGAGAACGGAACTGCTGACCCAAGGAAAGAGCCACAGCTACCAGAGGCCTCTCAAGGAAAGTGAAATGCTTAATTCTGTTCGTAAAACAGATACACCTCAAGATAAGATGGCCCTCCAAACCCAGGCCGTTAACATATATATACTGTATATGTGTGTGTGTATATAATATGCATATACATATACACACACACACACATATATATATATATATATATATATATATATATATATATATATATATATATATATATATACATACATACATACATACATACATACATACATACTAGCTGACCAACCCGGCACTGCCAAGGAAAACTCTTAAGAACTCAGAAAAATGTTCCTCCTGTCCCTTTTATCCAGGTATTACTGTGCTGACTGTCCCTTTTATCCAAACATTACTGTGCTGACTGTCCCATTTATCCAGGCATTACTGTGGTGTCTGTCCCTTTTATCCAGAAATTACTGTACTAACTGTCCCTTTTATCCAGGTATTACTTTGCTGACTATCCCATTTATCCAGATATAACTGTGGTGACTCTCCCATTTATCTAAGTATTGCTGTGGTAACCGTCCCATTTATCTAAGCTTACTCTGGTGACTGTCCTTTTTACCCAGGTATGGCTGTACTGACTGTCCCATTTATCCAAACAGTTACTGTAGTGACTGTCCCTTTTATCCAGGCATTACTCTGCTGACATTCCCATTTATCCAAGTATTACTGTGCTGACTTGTCCCTTTTATCTAGGTATTACTGTGCTGACTTGTCTCTTTTATCTAGGTATTTCTGTACTGACTGTCCCATTTACCTATGCATTACTATGCTGACTGTCCCATTTATCTAGGTATTACTATGCTGACAGTCCCTTTTACCCATGTATTACTATGCTGACTGTCCCTTCTATCCAGACATTACTATGGTGACTGTTCCTCTTACCCAGGTATTACTGTGGTGACTGTCCCGTTTATTCAGGCATTATTGTGATGACTGTCCATTTTATCCAGACATTACTGTGGTGACTGTCCCCCATGTATTACTGTGGTGACTGTCCCATTTATTCAGGTATTACTGTACTGCCTGTCCCGTTATCCAGTAATTCTTGTGGTGACTGTCCCTTTTATCCAGGTATTATTGTGATGACTGTCCATTTTATCCAGACATACTGTGGTGACTGTCCCATTTATCCAGGCATTACTGTTCTGTCTGTCCCTTTCATCAATATATTCCTGTGCTGACTATCCCTTTTATCCAGGTATTACTGTGGTAACTGTCCATTTTATCCAGCTCTTACTGTGGTGACTGTCCCATTTATCCAGATATTACTGTGATGGCTATCCCATTTATCCAGGTATTACTGTGCTGTGTGCTGACTGTTCCTGTTATCTAGGTAGTATTACTGTGGCGCCTTTTCCATTTATTCAGGTATTACTGTACTTTCTGTACCTTTTATCCAAGACTTACTGTTCTGACTGTCCCATTTACCCAGGTATTACTTTCGTGACTGTTCATTTTATCCAGCTATTACTGTGGTGACTGTCTATTTTATACAAACATTACTGTGGTGACTATCCCCCTGGTATTACTGTGCTGGCTGTCCCTTTTATCCAGGTATTACTGTGTTGACTGTCCATTTTATTCAAATATTTCTGTGTTGACTGTCCCATTGACCTCCCCCCAATCCTAAAAGCACTCCTAAATTAACTGAAACATCCCCATTAACCTAAGCACAACCCCCACTGAACCTAAACACACACCGCACTAAACTTAAAAACACCACTTCTAAAGGGAGAAGTGGAAGCGGGTAAGGATTTGAAACCTACTCTATTATCTAAGTTAGGTCAAATGATGGCCATGTGCTAAATTTTGTCTAGATCAGTGAAGTGGTTATTACATAAGTTAAAAAGGGAAGGGGGAAGGGGGATGGGAGAAGGGGAAGGGGAAATGGAGGGGGAAGGGGGATGGGAGAAGGGGAAGGGGAAATGGAGGGGGAAGGGAGTATGCATTTGAAACCTGCCATATATACATTGGGTCAAATGATCGCCAAGTGCCAAATTTTGTCTAGATCCGTCAAACGTTTACCACCTAAGTTACATAGGGAAGGGGGATGGGTAATGGGAAAGGGAAGGAGGTACAGGTTTGAAACCTGTCCTATTATCCAAGTTGGGTCAAACGATGGCAAAGTGAAAAATTTTGTCTAGATTGGTCAAGCAGTTACAACATAAAGTTACAAAGGGAAGGGGGGAGGGGGATGTGGGAAAGGGAAGTGGAAGTGGGATGGGGAAAGGGAAGGGGACGGGGGACGGGGAAAGGGTAGGGGAAGGGGAATGGGTAAGGGGAAAGGGAAGGAGGTATGGGTTTGAAACCTACCCTATTATCTAAGTTGGGTCAAACGATGGCAAGGTGCCAAATATTGTCTAGATCGGTCAAGCAGTTGCAACATAAAGTTACAAAGGGAAGGGGGAAAGGGAAGTGAAGGGGGGATGGGGAAAGGGAAGAGGAAAGGGAACGAGAAAGGGGAAAGGGAAGGGTAAGGGGGATGGGGAGAGGGAAGAGGAATGGGGTAAGGATTTGAAGTCTACCCTATTATCTAAGTTGGGTCAATTATGGCCACTTGCCAAATTTTCTCTACATTAGTCAAGTGGTTACCACACAAGTTTACAAATGGAGGGGGGGATGGGGGATAGGGGAAGGGGAAGGGGAAGGAGGTATGAGTTTGAAACCTACTGTATAATCAAAGTCGGGTCAAATGATGGCCATGTGCCAAATTCGGCTAGATCGGTCACGCGGTTACCACACAAGTTACAAAGGAAAGGGGGAAGGGAAGGGGAAGGGGGTACAGTTTTGAAACCTACTCTATAATTTAAGTTGGGTCAAATGATTGTAACTTGCCAAATTTTGTCTAGATCGGTCAAATGGTTACCAAATAAGATACCAAAGAATGGAGGAAGGGTGATTGGGGAAGGGAAAGGGGAAGGGGCTATTGGTTTGAAACCTTCACTATTATCTAAGTTGGGTCAAATAATGGCCACTTACCAAATTTTGTCTAGATCGGTCAAGCGATTACCGCATACATTACAAAGGGAAGCATGAAGGGGGATGGTGGAAGGGGAAGGGGAAGGGGGTAGGGGTTTAAAACCTCACCTTTTAGCTAAGTTGTGTCAAATGGTGGCCACATTTCAAATTCTGTCTAGGCCAATCAAGCGATTACAACATAAGTAACAAAAGGAAGGGTGAAGGGGGTTGGGGAAGAGGAATGAGGTACAGGTTTGAAACCTATCCTATTATCAAGATGGGTCAAATGATACTCATGTGCCAAATTTTGTCTAAATCAGTGAAACGGTTACCACTTAAGTTACAAGGGGAAGGGAGATGGGGCGGGGGAAAGGGAATGGGTTACAGGTTTGAAACCTATCCTATTATCTAAGTTGGGTGAAATGATGGCCACATGCCAAATATTGTTTAGATCGGTTAAGAAGTTTCCATATAAATTGCATAGGGAATTGGAAGCGGGATGGGGAAGTGGAAGGAGAAGTGGGTATGGGTTTGGAACCTATCCTATTATCTAAGTTGGGCCAAATGTTGGCCACATGAAAAATTTTGTCTAGATCTGTGAAGCGGTTACCCCATAAATAACAAAATGGAAGGGAGAAGGGAGTTGGGGCAAGTGAAAATGGAAATGGGGTACAGTTTTGCAACCAACCCTATTATCTAAGTTGGGTCTAATGATAGCCACATGCCAAATTTTCACTAGATCGGTCAAGTGGTTACCACATAGGTTACAAAGAAGGCGAATTGGTATTGGGGAAGTGGAAGGAGAAGGTGGTAAGGGTTTGAAACCTACTATATTTTGTAATTTGGGTCAAATGATGTCCATGTGCCAAATATTGTCTAGATCAGTAAAGCGGTTACCACATAAGTTACAAATTGAAAGGGGAATGGGTATTGAGGCAAGGAAAGGGGAAGGGGGTACAGGTCTGAAATCTATACTATTATCTAAGTTGGGTCAAATGGTGGCCACGTGCCAAATTTTGTCTAGATCATCAAGTGGTTACCACATAAGTCACAAATGGAAGGTGGAAGGGGGATGGTTGAAGGGGAAGAGGAAGGGGGTATGTGTTTGAAACCTATTGTATTATCTGTGTTGGGTCAAATTTTGTCAAGATAGGTCAGTTACCACATAAGCTACAAAGGAAAGCAGAAAGTTTTGGGGAATGGGTTACAGTTTTGAAACTTACTCTATTATCTCACTTGGGTCAAATGTTGGCCACGTGCCAAATTTTTTCTAGATCAGTCAAGCAGTTACCAAATAAGATACCAAGGGAAGGGGGAAGATGGTTTACGGGTTTGAAACTTACCCTATTATGTAAGTTGGGTCAAATGATGGCCACATGCCAAATTTCGTCTAGGTCAGTCAAGCAGTTACCACATATGTTAGGAAGGGAAGGGGGAAAGGGGATGATAGAAGGGGAAGGGGAAGGTGTTACAGTTTAAAACCTCACCATTATCTAAGTTGTGTCAAATGATGGCCATGTGCCAAATTTTTTCTAGATTGGTCAAGAGGTTACAACATAAGTTACAAAGGGAAGGGCGAAGGGGATAGGGGAAGGGGAAGAGGAAAGGGAATGGGGTATGGATTTGAAACCTATCCTATTATCTAAGTTGGTTTAAATGATGGATACGTGCCAAATTTTGTGTAGATTGGTTCAGCGGTTACCATACAAATTACAAAGGGAAGGGGAAAGGAGAATGGAAAAAGGGTAAGGGGAAGGGGGTACGAGTTTGAAACTTACCCCATTATCCAAGTTAAGTCAAATAATGGCCATGTGCTAAATTTTGTTTAGATTGGTCAAGCTGTTGCCATATAAGTTACAAAGGGAAGAGGGAAGGAGGATGGGGGGAAGGCGAAGGGGAAGGGAGTATGGGTTTGAAACCTACCCCATTATCTAAGCTGCGTCAAATGACGGCCACGTACCAAATTTTATTTATATCTTTCAGGATGTTACCACATAAGTTGCAAAGGGTAGGGGGAAGGGGGATGGGGAAAGTGAAAGGGAAATCGGGTACACGTTCGAAACCTACCCTATTATCTAAGTTGGGTTAAATGATGGCTAAGTGCCAAATTTTGTCTAAATCAGTCATGCTGTTACCACATAAGTTGCAAAGGGAGGTAGCACGCTGTTGGCCCAGCGTTCGACTCTCTGACTGGCCTGTGAAGAATTAGAGGAATTTATTTCTGGTGATAGAAATTAATTTCTCGTCATAATGTGGTTCAGATTCCACAATAAGCTGTAGGTCCCGTTGCTAGGTAACCAGTTGGTTCTTAGCCACGTAAAATAAATCTAATACTTCAGGCCAGCCCTAGGAGAGCTGTTAATCAGCTCAGTGGTCTGGGTAAACTAAGATATATTTAACTTCTTTGCAAAGGGAGGGGGAATGGGGATGGTGGAATAGGAAGAAGAAGGAGGAAAGGGTTTGAAACTTACTATATTATCGAAGTTGGGTCAAGTGATGTCCATGTGCAAAATTTTGTCTTGATCTGTGAAGCGGTTATCACAGTTACAAAGGGAAGGGGGAAATGGAATTTGGGGACAGGAAGGGGAAGAAGGTGCTGGTTTGAAACCTACCCTATTATCTAAGTTGTGTCAAATGATGGTCATATGCCATATTTTGTCTAGGGTGGTCAAGCATTTACCACATAAGTTACAAAGGGAATGGAGAAGAGGGTTGAGGGAATGGGAATGGGAAGAGAGTGCAGGTTTGAAACCTACCCTATTATCTAAATTGGGTAAAATGATGGCCACATGCCAAATATTTTCTAGTTTGGTCAAGCAGTTACCACATATGTTACAAAGGGAAGGGGAAGGAGGATGGTGGAAGGGGAAGGGGAAGGGGAAATGGGTATGGGTTTGAAATCTCACCTTTTATCTGAGTTGGATCAAATGATGGCCTTTGCCAAATTTTCTCTAGATCAGTTAAGCAGTTACCTCATAAGTTACAAAGGGAAGGGGGAAGGGGGATGGGGGAAGGGGAGTGGGATACGGGTCTGAAACCTACCCTATTATCTAAGCTGGATCAAATGATGGCCATATGTCAAATTTTGTTTAGATTGGTCAAGCGGTTACCACATAAGTTACTAAGGAAAGAAGGAAGGGGAAGGGTAGTGGGTACAGTTTTGAAACCCAACCCTCTCACCTAAGTTGACTCAAATTATGGCCACTTGCTGGATTTTTTCTAGATCAGTCAAGCAGTTACCACATAAGATAGCAAGGGAAGGGGGAAGGGGGTTTACGGGTTTGAAACCTACGCTATTATGTAAGTTGGGTCAAATGATGGCCACATGCCAAATTTCGTCTAGATCAGTCAAGAGCTTGCCACATACGTTAGAAAGGGAAGGGGGAAGGGGGATGGTGCTAGTGGAAGGGGATGGTGTTACGAGTTTAAAACCTCACCTTTTATCTAAGTTGTGTCAAATGATGGCCATGTGCCAAATTTTGACTAGATTGGTCAAGTAGTTACAACATAAGTTACGAAGAGAAGGGGGAAGGGAATGGGGTAAAGGGATGGGGAATGGGGCACGGATTTCAAACCTAACTTATTATCTAAGTTGGCTCAAACGATTGTTACGTGCCAAATTTTGTCTAGATTAGTTTAGAGTTTACCACATAAATTACAATGGGAAGGGGGAAGGTGGATGGAGAAAGGGTAAGTGGCAGGGGGTATGAGTTTGAAACTTACCCTATTATCTAATTTAGGTCAAATGATGGACATGTACCAGATTTTGTCTAGATCTGTCAAGCAGTTGCCACATATGTTACAAAGGGAATGGGGATGGGGGATAGGGGAAGTGAAAGGGAAAGGGGCAGAGGTTTGAAACCTACCCTATTATCTAAGTTGGGCCGAATGTTGGCCACATACCAAATTCTATTTAGATCTTTCAGGTTACCACAAAAGTTACAAAGGATAGGGAGAAGGGGGATGGGGGAAGAGAGAGGGAAAGGGAGTACAAGTTCGAAACCTACCCTATTATCTAAGCAGGGTCAAATGATGGCCACATGCCAAATTTTGAGCAAATCAGTCAAGCAGTTACCACATAAGTTACAAAGGGAAGGTGGAAGGGGGATGGTGGAATGAGAAGTTGAAGGAGGAACGGGTTTGAAACTCACCCTATTATCGAAGTTGGCTCAAATGATGGCCATGTGCCAAATTTTGTCTTGATCTGTGAAGTGGTTACTACATAAGTTACAAAGGGAAAGGGGAAGGGGGTTGGGGAATGGGGAGGGTGGTACAGGTTTGAAATCTACCCTTGTATCTAAGTTGGGTCAAATGATGGCCACATGCCAAACTTTGTCTAAATTGGTCAAGCGGTTACCACATATGTTACAAAGGGAAGATGGAGGGGGTATGGGGAAGGGGAAGGGGAAGGGGATAAGGGTTTGAAACTACCATATTATCTAAGCTGGGTCAAATGATGGCCATGCACTAAATTTTTTCTATATCAGTCAAGCGGTTACCACATAAGTTACAAAGGGAAGAGGGAAAGGGGTTAGGGCAAAGGGAAGGTGAAGGGGTACGGTTTTGAAACCTACCCTATTGTCTAAGCTGGGACAAATGATGGCCACCTGCCAAATTTTGTCTAGACCAGTGAA
Source organism: Macrobrachium rosenbergii (assembly GCF_040412425.1). Taxonomy (NCBI): domain Eukaryota; kingdom Metazoa; phylum Arthropoda; class Malacostraca; order Decapoda; family Palaemonidae; genus Macrobrachium; species Macrobrachium rosenbergii. The sequence goes on from NC_089761.1 coordinate 5,134,728, forward strand.
GCGGCTTGGATTCCTGTAGCGCACAAAGTTACAAATATATATACAAACATACAAACATTCACTTACATATATATATATATATATATATATATATATATATATATATATATATATATATATATATATATATATATATATATATATATATATATATATATATATATGTCCATAAGGGTAATTAAGTCAGGTGACTTTGATAAATTGTTCGTGAGAACACATACAGTGAAAAATTTTCCAAACGTGAAGGAATAAAAGTTCAAAGAGCATATGAATGATTTGAACATTCCAGGGTGGGTGGGGTCAAGGAGACAACCGGGAGTGCATGTTGTTATAAGAGGGAAGGAGGAGAACCCATGCAGGCATAATCTTTCATTATACGCAACAACGGGAAACTGAAATCATGAATGGTGGGATGAGTAAATATTAAGTATAGTTGGTGAAAAAGTAAGTACCTGAGGTTGAATTCCAAGACATTAGGGAAAATTATTAACGGGACTACAGAAATTCAAGAGAAAGTAAAAAAGAAAAATATGCCGTACAATAAAAGATAGGGTGAATGTGAGGGTAGACTTAACGGATAATGAGCTGTTCTGTAAGGAAGTCAATGTAGATAGAAATTTAATGAGCAACCTGATCTTGGAATAAAAGCAAATAAAGAAATAATGCCTAAAGCGAGAAACGCCCGAAATGTTGAAAAGGGAAGAACGGTGTGAGTTTAGAACAGAAAACGATTATGAACGAGGTTTGAAACGAAAAGGAATACTGGATGTATCATATTTGTGCTTAAGGTACTGTAAGTTATGATAGCATTAACAGAGAATCAGCGTGGAAAATTTCTGTAGATCGCTGGTATAGACAGCAAAGTGCTGAGATCAATGAATTTTTCGTGAAGAAATAAAGTGTATGATAGAGTCGATAGGTAGGAGAATGACAGGCTTGTTGTAAAAATGGTATTGAGGCAAATATGTGTTTTGTTTCTGTGGTTGTTTGAAATCTTTATCAATAGACATAAGAGCAAAATTATAGGGCAGGGTGATGGGTTTTGAATGATGTATAGAATAGCTGATGTCTGCAGATGATGCAATTCTCGTCATGAATGTGTGCAACTGATAGGGAAGTCCCATGGGGTGTCATTGAAGGCATGTGATTGATTTTTATACGGGATACCTATAAATCTCCGCTATATCCAGCTCCCCTTACTACATTCATTGGCATTTGATTATGATAAAGTCTCTGTTATATCTGACGGCTAGGAATAAATGACACATTCTTAGCTAGTTGTTTAGGATTAGAAGATGTAACTGTGAGTTGATAGAAATAGCAGGGTATTCCAGATCACCGGCAGCTGATCACACAGTATTAGATGCACACGGTCAAGGGCTGTCTGATTCGATCCATCATCCGTAACATTTGTAAATACCTTTCGAGTAAACAAAATTATTTACATTTTGTGATCTGAATATTTCTATCGCCACCCAAACTCCCACACAATCCTGATTGCTTCTGAATAAATGTTCGAGTTCACTCAGCTGGTTACACTGAGAGGAAAGTTAATCTTATTTTCCTATTAATAGCAAAGACGGTAAAGAAGTAAATCCTCCTCCCGAACCTTTGTTCTACAAGAATACGCCTAGACTTCCAGTAATTTTACAGATAAAAGTATAAGTGCTACGTATTTGCTGTTTATGATTTCAGTGCCTTCATTCCTGTGAAATACCCTTGTTGAAAAACAAGCATAGGTCATTGGTGGGTTATGATAAAAAGAAAATTGCAACAAGCCCTCTAGTATCTAAGACTGGGATGGGATTTTTGGGTTTCTTACCATCCCCCAGCTCCCTTTCAGCGTGCAATTTGATAGTGAAGAGACTCTACCATATCTTATGGAGAATTTGAAAGTGACCGCAGGAAGAGAAAGTTGAAACTAAATGTGAACAACAGTAAGGTCTAGAGGGTAAATGGGAACCCAGAGGATTATCCCCCTGAAGTTGCACCATACTCTAACATTAGCCACAGCTCTGTTACTGATTCAACAACCACAGGTCTATAATCAGGATCTGGGATCAATTCAGTGAGAGTACCATCATTTGCATAAGCAGGAAGATTGTTTTCAAGGCAGAACACATATTGTGCGTATATAAATAGTACTAGACTAAGATCATTATCCTAAGGAGTACCTGAGGCTACATTCCTGTAGTCCATTTATACATCCGTAAACTTTCTTCCTCTCTCTCTAAGGTATGTATGCTCTCTCACCCCGCTCTCTGTGACTTGTTCATCTCTGTATGCGTGAATGAATGAACCTCGGGTTTGAGACCGCGTATTTCATTCTCTGGGGTGACTTCTGGAATACATGGCTTTAAACCTTTCTTCCATCAGATTCATATTGAGCTGTTTCTGCGTGTATGTACGTGAGCTCTCTTTCTTTCTCTTGTGCCTATTTCCTTTTCCTCTTACTGTTACGTTGGTGAGAACGTGTGTGAATGGCAAAATATATTTCAGCATCAATTTTTATTCGTTATATTATAGTAAATTGTCTCATATTTTCCATAGAGAAATGAAAATCTTAAAATGGAAGATAAATTAATTTTATATTATTTATACTGATTTTTATTGCCTACCTACGTACATAGTTCTTTTATTTACATTTAGAAAAACTGTCGGCATCTAGTTGCAACAATTCATCCCTATGCGTTAGTAGCTCTTTTTCTCTACCATTCCAAACCTGTCAGCAGTCAGTTGCATAGCAGAGCAGTTGCTGGCAATGATCACCAAATTGTCAGTGGCACACTAGAGCTGGAATTAACCCCAAATCACAAAAGTCTGCAAAGTATCCAGATTTAATGAAACAGAGCTTCTTGAAGATGAACTTTGAGAAACCTATGAAACTAAAAGTTAAAATAGATTGTCAGTTTTAAAAACTAAAATAAAGACGTGCAGACACTAATAAAATTACTTTAACATAAAAAATATATACTATTATGCTGGTAAAAAAGTAATGGGATAAGGGGTAAAAAGATGGACACCTTGGATTTCGTATGCGATCTGGGATACAATAAAAATAGACTCAAGCAGAAGGTAATTGTTTAACAATTATTTTAGATGGGAGATAAAGAATACAAAGTGAAGTGTGCTTAGCACTTGAGTCTTGATAGTGAAGTTAATAAGCGCAAAAGGAGACAAGAGAGAACCAGGAAAACATATGGATGATGCTGGCAATGCCATGTATTCAAGGAGTGTCATAGGTGTTAGGTTAAGTTACATAATTATTAATGAAATGGCTATTGAAGGTGCCGTTAGCTCAGTAGTGCATACTCACAACAAGGGACATCTTTGAAACTCCTCCCAAGATCGTATAATTTAGATGTAGTGTCATTTATACTATCAACCTAATTCTTGATGGAGTAACGTCACTATTGTACCCAGGCACTGAACACCGATCCCGGCTAGCAGCTGCTTCATCCCTTGTGCTTTATCATTTTTTTTTCTATTTTCCTTCTCATGGTTGTGTATCTCTCTCATCATCCCTCTAATTACGACATGGTAAAATGATCTCTCCACCTCTTCCTCCCACTTTTAATAACTTCTATTACGGTGAATTTTACATGTTGCTTAGTGTAACTCTTATATTTTGCAATGCACTTCCATCAACCAGCAACAGTTCCCGGAATCACACCTGCTGTCTTTCGGTGCCATCCACAGAAACTGAATAATTTCTCTACGAAATCTGGCGATGTATTCATTTATGGTCATTTTCTTTTTCAGTGCTGAAGTGATTTTACAGATATCGATTTCAAGCTAGATGATGTAGGACTAAATTGGAAAATGCTCTTAGAAGATAAAAAGACAAAAGCTAATACTTTTAACTAGAAAATCCTGTTATGTTGGTTTTAGCTTTGGGAAGAGTTGCAACAAATATAATTTGAGCGTACCAAACTTTCAACTGTAATCTATAATCTAAATATTGTATTACCTTTGTCAGTATCAGCAATGGAAACGGACAAACAACGTTAAAAAAATAAGAAGCAATAACAAATCGGAGGTCAGATAAAAAAATAGGAGAAGATTTCGGTTAATTATGAAGGAAGCCTGTTCTTACTTTATATATATATATATATATATATATATATATATATATATATATATATATATATATATATATATATATATATATATATATATATATATATGTATATATATATGTATATGTATATATATAATTATATATATAATTATATATATATATATATATATATATATATATATATATATATATATATATATATATATATATATAACAGACCCACTGTCTGCCATATATAAGTTGCAGTCAGCCAATTCAGGTACCTTCGCTGCGTGGTGCAGTGTCTGGATCACGTTTGCTAACATCATGACTTACCACCCCTTAATCCACCCAGGAGGAGAGAAAGGATGTTTGTGGCTCTTGGTGGGACAATAGACATTTGACAGGGTGTGGAGGACCGGCCAAGACAGAGAAATGCCAAGGAAGCGGTTATGGCTATGGAGACAGGAATTCTGTGTGGAGGGAAAAATAAGAGAAATGTGTTATACCAAAGATTTCTTGATTAAAATGGAATACAACGGGAAAAGGAGTTGTAATAGTCATGGTATATAGCATAGGACTAATTAAGATTAGATATGAAGGAACGAGTTTTTAGGAGAACCCCCTAATCTGTGTCCTTTGTCAATGACTGGGTTTGCAGAACAGGAAAGTGTTATGAACAATGATTTAAATACAGAGTTGTGTACTATGGTGGAAGAGATGGCGTGGAAAGTAGGTACTAAATTCCCTGGGTGAAAGAGAATGAAGAGAGTCTAGTTAAAGTGTGTTCAGAGAGGTGCTTGAATGTTTGAATTGTAGTTTCGAAACAGAGCTTGTTGAAGTCATATGAGCTTTGAGATTACCTATGAAACTAAAAGTCATAACAGACTGTCAGTTTTAAAAACTATAAACAAAGAGGTGAAAACACTAATAAAATTACTTTAACATCAAGAATATATACTAATATGCTGGTAAAAAAATAAATTATGCATTATAACAACTTTGAGACAGTAAATACTAAGGGAAAGTTTCGTTGGTTTATGCACTTTTACGAAATAGATGGAAAAGAAAATTGATGGAGTAATATGAACAATTGAATGGCTGGATACAAAACTGATTATTGCTTAGTGAAGCAAAGCTAAACAGAGGTAAAAGTGATTGTAACTGGAGGAAGATTTGAAAATGAATGCAAATATGACAGTGAATTTGATAAGATGGAGACATTAGAAGGTGGACTAAAATGTGCTAGGATTAATGACAAAGAAAAGGTTGGCGGCTATCACGCAGAATTAAAGAGTTGAATCACAATGGCCGAAGGGTTTACAGGAAGGCGGAAAAGGGAATTAAAGTAGCTGCCGGCGTACGATGAAATGGAAGTATTATTTAAGAAAAAAATCAAAGCTAGTTTAAAGTACAGTTCCATGACCAAAGAGAGGAAGATAAATATGGTTACCAAGGGCAATGTATTAATTGAAAATTATGTCGCAAATGTAAAGATAAAGAACAATAGGCAATTAAAAAATGTAAACAAAGATAATGATAGAATCAGTCATGTGTCACTGGAGTGAGTATTTTGAAGAGATCTTTAATGTGGAAAATAATTCACGAAAGCTTAGGAAAGAAAAATCCTCTTTATTACAAGGAAACACAGCAGCAACCAATCATATTAGGTTGTAGACACAACGTGTCCTCACTGTGCCGGTAAGCAGACTAAAAATCTTGCTCCCGCATTCATAAAAAGGTATGTGTATAAGAAATATATTGAGCAAAGATGTAGTAATGGTTGACTTTATTCTTCTTTAGAGCTATTATCCTAAGATAAACCTGCGTCACACAATTGTATAGAGAAGAAAGCGCACATCGTAAATCTAAAAAAAAATTTAATGACGGTCACAATAAATTGTCACTGTGAGATTCTCCTCACGCATTATAATTTATAATGGAAGATTACGCGATCCTTTCCATAAAGGCAATGCTATTTCAGATTATTTCTGATGCTATCATGTAAATAAACCTTTGAATTTCGAATTACCTAAGTGGAGAAATGAACTCTAATAAAAAAAAAAAATAGTAAATATAATAAGCTTACAATATTGGGTACATCTGTCATTGGCTTTGGCAGCGAACCCTCATACTCTCCTCATAAAAAAGGCAATTCCTACTTCTTGGAATGTGTTAGGATGAATTTCCCCCGGCTCGGTACTTTCATATATCAGCAAGATTGATACGAAGCCTTTATCAATAAAAGTATTAAGGAGAAAGCGCTACTAGCACAATAAATAAAAAAAATGGAATTTTTTTCATCCCTTGTCATTAGCTTTTAGTTATTTCATGGTCTGGTTGCTGTTATCGTCATCTTTCAATATATTCGTATGTTGTATATGCATGTACATAATTAAAATTTAGCTAACTAGATATTTTAAGCTTTCGTTAGTCCAGAAGACTCTAATGGAGTTTCAACCAACAAGTCATCTTACTTTAGAACCATATTTGAGTCATGCCTCGAACATCAGTTTAGCAGAATTTGTTGCAGTGATCCGATCCCTGCCCCTAAGACTTGCGAAATTTCTGTGTTGTGTATTTTTCAACTTGAATAAAGGAGAAATTAATCAATTATCTATGATAATTTTAAGACAAGAGCTGAGCTAACCACCCTCATTCCCATTATTTTTCCACCCTTCTTTCTAGCTATACTTTTATTTCTTTGCTTTTATCTGGACCGATTTCCCTTTCACTGTAGTGGAAGATTCTCGAAACTTCCTTATGACCGTAAATGTTCCTAACTTTAGGCTGCTTGGTTGTATGCTGCTGACACCTAGCTTTTTACTAAATAATTTTTCACCTACATCTTCCACCAGGTTTTTCATAAGATTTTTACAGGCCACTCAAGAGACCTTGGGTAATGCAGGACTCATGCCAATGACAGAGGTGGTCTTTTACCCTAAATCTAGCTTAAGGATTTTTGAGACAACTTTCAGAGTAAAAGGAGTTGACCCTCCTTTTCCACCTTTCTTTACCTGTTTCTAAACACAAGTCCTATGTTTACATGACCCCCCATCCTGTCTTAAAGTCATGAGTGAGACCCTGTTGCTGAGCCTGACTGTTCATTGTGGAGGAACATCACAGATGATGTGCTGGTTAGCAATGTTGGAGTATCAATTTATCCAATAATGGAATTAAACTGTTTTTTTTATTCATGTAGATGTTTTAAATGTCTCTATAAGTAATGGATGATTTCTGAAACGATTAACTGAATAATTGAGAATGTGTTAATTATTGTCATATAAAATAACTAGCAGCTTTGGAACTTTCACTTGAAGTCTTATACTATATTGCCTTACACGAGGATTTCTGCCATCATTGTTCATCACGAATTGAAATTATGCATGAAGAAAGTAGATGCAGGGTTAATATTGATGGAATTTTGTAAGTGGTTTTACATGAAATAGAGGAGCTACAAGAGAATGTTATTACACCATTGTTGTTTTACCTTCCCATAGGTTTCATAATGAAAAGATGGAAGGAAAAATTTTAATGGAAGTAACGATATAATTCTATTTTTTGAACTTATGCTTTTACCCTTCACCTTCGGCTGAATATGAAATTCGCACTTGCTGAAAGGTTAAAGTAATATTTGCTATAAAGTGACTCTTGTCATCGTGTGCTAATGTCAGGTTATGAAAAATCAGTAAAACGCTGCTGCTGTTCTCAGAATCCATACAGCTACCAAATTTTCTTTCTATGACAGCAGCTGCAACTGTTGTCATGGTCTGTCTATAAAAATCTCCCATTTTAAAGTACTCTCCTTTTATACTTCTTTTAAATTAATTAACTCGATTCTAATAACTCTTAGCTGTAAATTCTATTCTATGGAAATATTTTCACGTTCGTCATCGTACGTTTATAAAATGACAAAGGTTAAAAAATTCTTTGTAAATCTGGAATAAATTTCAATGAGCTTTATTATAAAATAATCGCTTAACTCTTTGAACGGTTAGCATAAAATCTTGTTTTAACACATATTTTCAAATGCACTAATATCAACATGAATGTTATAAAGTCTATACAATTTCAAATTTTACATATACAAACACATATATAAACACATATATATATATATATATATATATATATATATATATATATATATATATATATATATATATATATATATATATGTGTGTGTGTGTGTGTGTGTGTGTGTGTGTGTGTGTGTGTGGCACAGTTTTTCTCTTATACAATTTTCGTAACGAGTAATTGGTTTAGTAGAACCAATAAGTTTGTTGTAGGAATCTTCTTAACATCGGAGTTTTCTCCGATTCCCATTCGTCCGATCTGGTGAAAAATATGCAGATTTCTTTCTTCTATTTGTTTGTTTATTTATTTTTTTGTCGAGCCAGCTTTTTCACCACTCGGTGGC
>NC_089761.1:5145707-5165707 GCF_040412425.1 Macrobrachium rosenbergii
AAAATAAACGGATTTTTAGACCTGGGGTGTTCTGTAGCTTTTTGATGTTCTTGTCATATAGAAGATTTTTTTTGTCGTTGAATTCTATTTGTCTGCTTAAAAAACTTGAGGTGAATTCTTGAGGAGTAAGCACGGTTCAAAAATTCACCTCTAGTTTCTTAAGCAGTACCTAGAAGGACAAATTCTCCAGAAATCTCTGCTGCCAGCACGTCTACGGATATATGATGATCATCCTTTTAATGAATTTAGCAGGACAATTTTAAAGAAACACATCAAAACAACCAGGAGAGACGAAAAGTCTTTTTTCAAGGAAGTTTCTATTGCGAAAAGAATTTTCCAGAGTGCTATTCCTAATTAAGTTAAGTATACCTTAGTTTTACCAGACCACTGAGCTGATTGACAGCTCTCCTAGGGCTGACCCGAAGGATTAGACTTATTTTACGTGGCTAAGAACCAATTGGTTACTTTGCAACGGGACCTACAGCTTATTGTGGAATCCGAACCACATTATAGCGAGAAATGAATTTCTATCACCAGAAATAAATTCCTCTAACTCTTCATCAGCCGGCCGGGGAATCGAACTCCGGCCCAGCAAGTGCCAGTCCACAGCTCTACCGACTCACCCAACGAAGAGCTGCTATTCCTAGTGACCGGAAATATTTTAGTGACCGGAAATATTCCGTGCTTGGTGGAATATACGAGAACCTCAGGCAGAAAACGGACCAGCTCCAGTTTAAATTAAACAAGAAGTTGACACCTCTGATCAAAGAAAGTGACTGCACAAAAAATGGAAAAAAGACCGTGTAGTGAATTTATCAAGAAAAAGTATTAGTGAAAATGTTATATGCGCTTTACGTTATGGTTTATCATTTGTAGTTTCAACTAAGCCAGCTGCATTTTCTATATCGTCATCTATTAATACCTGTGAAAAATTCAGTAGCCTTTGCCAACAACAGCTTGACATATTAAAATGTTTTATGTGCAGCAATGAAATTTCCATATGAAATGAATTTCCTGGCACGTTATAGAAATGCCTTGGCTGAGTTGAAAAAGGATAAAACCTTACATATAACTAAGGATGGTAAGTCCAACACCGTGGTAATTATGGATAAAGGATTGTATATATAAAAAATGGAGGAATTGTAAAGTGACAATAATAATTACATAAAAGTAAAACAAGAACCCCTTAGAAGGAGTAATAAATTTTTTTAGTAGTAAATTAAAAATAATCCTGAAAAACAACAAAGGTCTCATAAATCAGTTTTTAACGAATTCACCTTACTTGCTATATCTATATGGGCTAGTAAAATCACATAAAGAAACTATGAGACCAATACTTAGTTCTGTTGGTTCCGTAACTTATAAGTTTTCAAAAATCTAACAAAATCATTATCACCATTGCTAGGAACTATTTCTGGTACCCATCCTATTAATTCTTTAGATTTGACTGACAAAATCAATGGTATTACAATCAATCTAGATTTATGGTTAATAAGTTTTGATGTATGTTCTTTATTTACTAAAGTGCCCATTGACTCGGTATTGGAATACCATAAAGATGAATTGCATAGACTTGATTTGCCACTAACATTTAGCCATGTCACAGAATTAATAAGATTATGTATATTTGACTGTAAATTTATTTTCTACGGGGAATCTTTTAAACAAACATTTGGTATGGCAATGGGAAACCCACTTTCACCTGTTCTTTCAAATTTATACATGAAATTTTTTGAACGCCTTTACATCCCCAAGATCTTCCATTTTCCCGGAACATGGTACCGTTATGTTGACGATGTTTTTTGTTTTAGCTATCATACCCACAGATTTGGATGTAAACAACATATTGGCCCAACTAAATGATCAAGTCCCTTCTATTAAATTTAAACTCGAGTTAGAGAAAGATGAATATTTACCTTTTTTGGACATTTATGTTAAAAGGGAACCTTTTAATTGTCAATTTGATATTTATAATAAAAATACAAATAATTTGACATATGTATACTATTATTCAGGGCATCATACAGATATCAAAATTTCAGTTTTTCCATCAGTTTCTTCGAGCATTGTCAATAGTCAGTCCTGAGTTTTTAGATCAAGAATTCAAAAACATCAGAAAAATAGGAAGAGATCTATGCTATCCAACCCAAACTATGGATATTTGTTACAAGAAAGCTATAAAGACTTTCTATAAAAAATTGGAAAGAAAAAATGGAGTGTCCTCAAACACCCATTGTTTGCCACATTTTATTAGATTCGGAGCTGTAAAACCTTTTTTAAAATTGTTTAATACAAATGTATCCTTCACATTTAATAATACCAAAAACATGCTTATAAAAATAGTCCCCGAAAAGATAGCAATATTGCATACAAAGTTCCTTGTTTGGATTGTGATTTATTTTACTTAGGACCAGTAATGAATTTAAGACCAGATTAAAGCAATTAAAATATTCAGTAAGAGCAGTCCAGACTAATAATGTTCTGTTTCTGCATCTAAATGAAAAGTCCCACAGAATAAATTGGACGCAAAGGAATGTAATTTTACGAAGTAATAAAACTATTTCCAGGAACTTGTTGGAATCTGTTATGATGCAGTTGACCTGGGAGAAGAACCTAAAATTAAGCCAAGGATTATTTTCTTTTGCCTTGTAATAAAACATGTTCCAGAAGGATTTGAAAAACAGAATGAAGAGGATTACCAACAAGTAGATTTCGATGTTAATCTGTTAACCGTGCTGTGACCTCCCAAACTTTTTGTATTCCCTTAGGACTTATACCCACCATATACTTTATATACACCCTAATCTCTGTATATCTTCAGTTGCTGTGACCATGTCTTGGTAATAAGACAAAAGTGCTTAGCATCTCAATTGTTTCATTTTTCCTTTGTGGCTGCAACTTTATTCACAACACATACATATGCATATATATATATATATATATATATATATATATATATATATATATATATAAACATATATATATGTGTGTATATATATATATGTATATATGTATATATATAAACATATATATATATATATATATATATATATATATATATATATATATATATATATGTGTGTGTATTTATATATATGTATATATGTATATATATGTACATATATATATATATATATATATATATATATATATATATATATATATATATATATATATAAACATATATATATGTGTGTATATAGATATGTATATATATATATATATATATATATATATATATATATATATATATATATATATATATATATATATATATATATACACACATATATATATGTTTATATATATATACATACATATATATATATATATATATATATATATATATATATATATATATATACATATATATGTATGTATATATATATATATATATATATATATATATATATATATATATATATATATATATATATATATATATATATATATATATATATATATATATATATATATATATATATATATATACGCATCGTCTGGGCACAAATGAGACAGATGAAAAGAAGGTTACAAAGTAAACAAAAGAACAAGAATACCAGATGGTCAGTTGTCAAAGGGTAATAAACAGAAAGATAATCCAGGATAATCACGTGCATCTACTGTGATTTTTAAGCATATATATATATATATATATATATATATATATATATATATATATATATATATATATATATATATTTTTTTTTTTTTTTTTTATCTTCCCAAGCATCCCAGCCACCAAACGTTTAATTTAAAGCTGGAATATACAACACGCTTACATAGAAATAATGCCCCGATTTTTATGAAATTTTTATATGTTATACAGCGCATTTTGGCACAAAAAAAAAAAAAAATGCCTGCCAAGGAAGAGAGAAAAAAGGTATATTGGCCCCTCCCTTAATCCGTTAATCGCACTTTGTATATCCCTTTCAACTTTCTCTTCTCGAACGTATGATGCCGCTGGAAGCAACAAGTGTTTTTTTTTTTTTGGCACTTGTTTAAAAACATCTTGAGCATTATTTTGGTTGATTTCAGCCACGAGGTATGTGAAGAGACTAATTAGGGCTGGTTTAGGCAGAATAGAGCCACTTGCTTGGTCTTTTTGGTCTTTGATGCAGATTAAGAGAAAGGAGGATCTTGAGTCATAAATGATGCACGTGCATAGGGAAACAGCACCAACCCCATCTACCTGTGGATGACCTAATCCCTGACCAAAGTCATATAAGGGCCTCACCGAAGGAACAAGAGTGAGAGACATAGCTGGACATGAGTAAGACACATCTCTCCCTTACATTGCCACCTCCTTCAGAGAGCCATGCCCTACCAGGTGGTCCTATCTTTTAGGGACCCTTAGTAGCCTTACCAGTGAAGCTCTTAGCTGTCCTCTACCTCCATTACCCTCGCTGAAGCCACCTCTTCTACAAGGTAAAATGATCTGTTGCAAAGGTTCTTCCAGTCAGTCACACTGTTTTAATTCTCGTACTAAACTTCCTATTTCCATTTCTAAGTACCAGTATTTCCATATCAACCTTGCCTTGTTAGGGCAGTGTTACGTAAATGCCTGTGTTTAAATAATCACATAAAATCATGTGTTCTAGGCTTCTTTGGCACCCTCTGTGCTCGCCTTGCCCTATGCATATTTTACAGTGTCCTTACTGGCTTTTAATTCGTAAATCTCTCCGTTTACAGAGGGTTTGTTAGCCGTGGAAATCTCTCTTGACTGTGCCTTGTATCAGTATCGTCACACCAACGGATATATCTTCAAGTTTCCCCAGTTATAATTAATCTCTCAGGCCTTTCCTGCCTGATTAGTCCATTTCATCTTCTGAGAGTTCATTCCATGTAAATACACATAATATTAAACTTACCCTAACGTGTTTACTTTCAAATACCTTGGGATTAGAGCCCTCAGCTCAGTTAAACTCCGCCTTTTTTCTTTTTTTTTTACGATTTCCTGAATCAACAGCAGTCAGATTTTATAAAAAAAAATAGAGGTAGGTAACGAAATAATTTATTTAGAGTCTATAACTGGCTCATGATAAGCATTTCCCCAGGTTGAATCGTAAAATTATAAATGTTATGGGGTTAGAGGGAGATGACTGCATAATGGGCCTTGAAGTAATAATTTTGTCCTTACATAAAAACCCCTGATAAGCCCATAAAGTGATAAAATGCAAGATTAAACAATAAACTGGAGATCGCCAAGTGAAAGTGAATTTATTAACAATAATTTATTATTTACGATCACAACATGAAGAAATTACCAAGGGAAAATGGACACTTTCACTAAATTAATTAACTTAGAAATTGCACAATAGCAATGATTGAGTGAAATGGATAACACATCACAATTACGACTACTGGTCACGTGGAAGTGGCCCTTTAAGCTAATTAGGCAATAATTATATCAGCCTTGGTCGGGCAGATTCTTCAGGCAACCAGGAACACAGAAGCACGGCTAGGCTGGTAACAGCAATGATAACATTCCTGGAATGAGACAATTCCAGGTAAGACTAACACTGAGATTATACTCTCTCTATAATTGAATAAATGCAAAAATTGAAGGGCGATCCTTTACTCTACTCACTTGCTAGCATTGTCAAGGAATTTACTCATTGGGATAGTAGATTCACTGTTTAAATTGAAAAGCCAGGAAGTTACTGAGACGATAAAATGTGCGAAAGAAAGACGATAAAACGAGTCAAAAAAACAGAAACTGGCCAATCAATTCCCCTTCCAGGGCACATACCTTTGTTGTTTCCTGGATTTGTTTGCACACTCGACCTTACGTCGATGTGACCCAAGTTACTGGTGACGTCCAGGAATTGGCACTATCTGTCCAATGTGAGAAAGAGTGAGTTCACAGTTATCCCGGCTCGGGGATATGTGGGCAGAGGTCACCCGTATTGAGTGTTGACTGGACTAGTTCGAGTGAGACTGAACTAGGTAGTGACCCTGGCGTTATAAAGTTTCGGTTTGTTGTGGGAGCATCGCTTTGGGCTGCAACCTTGGTGTGTACCTGGGAGATTAAGTAATAGGTGTGGCCAGTACAAAATGGAAAAATAAGGGGGAGAAAAATTGAATCTGAGGATTAAGACAGGAAACAGCTTTCTAACCGGCCCCCTCTTGTGTTCTGTTGGGACACATTAAACCCAGCCCTTGAAGAGGGTGAGAATGTTAATAGCTAAAACTCTCCTCTCACTCCTAGGCCTGTTGGTATACCTCTTTCTCCTACTGACTGGTATTTTTTCACGTAAGGTCTTAAGAGGTAGGAATCTAGCGGCAATATCCATGAAAAAAAATATATACATATACAGAATATATATATATAGTGTAAATATATCTATATATATATATATATATATATATATATATATATATATATATATATATATATATATATATATATATATATATATATATGCATACATACATATATATAATCATGAAGCTACAAATGTCGCTAATATCGAAATTCACACTACCTCGGTATATCTCCGTTGGAGAATTGTCGCCGAAGGGGAATTTATATAAGTTATAAATGAATTGGAATCGTGGGGACACGAACCCGCGACGAAAGCCTATTCAGCGACTCCAGTTGACGTAAACCATTGAGCCATCAAGAGAGTATAAGTCTTTTGCCGAGATGTCGTACTGCGTTTTCCCGTCGTGAGCGAAAGTGTACTAACCTCGACAATGACCCACCTCCGCCATGACAGTTCATTGGTACGTTTGGAACACGCAGCTCTTGTTATGAAATTTTTATCACACCGTGATTTATATACAATCATGAAGCTACAAATGTCGCTTAATATCGAAATTCACGCTACCTCAGTATATCTACGTTGGAGAATTGTCGCCGAAGGAATTTATATAAGTGATAAATGAATTGGAATCGTCGGGACACGAACCCGCTTCGAAAAGCCTATTCAGCGACTCCAGTTGGCGTAAACCATTGAGCCATCAAGAGGTATAAGTCTTTTTCTGCCGAGATGTCGTACTGCGTTTTCCGTGAGCGGGAAATCACACTAGCCTCGACAATGAACCACCTCCGCCATGACAGTTCATTGGTACGCTTGAACACGCAGCTCTTGTTATGAAATTTTTATCACACCGTGATTTATATACAATCATGAAGCTACAAAATGTCGCTAATATCGAAATTACGCTACCTCGGTATATCTCCGTTGGAGATTGTCGCCGAAGGGAATTTATATAAATTCCTTCGCCACAATTCTCCAACGGAGATATACCGAGGTAGCGTGAATATAAATTCCCTTCGCGACAATTCTCCAACGGAGATATACCGAGGTAGCGTGAATTTCGATATTAAGCGACATTTGTAGCTTCATGATTGTATATAAATCACGGTGTGATAAAAATTTCATAACAAGAGCTGAGTGTTCCAAACGCACCAATGAACTGTCATGGCGGAGGTGGGTCATTGTCGAGGTTAGTACACTTTCCCCCACGACGGAAAATGCAGTACGACATCTCGCAAAAGACTTATACCTTTTTGATGGCTCAATGGTTTACGCCAACTGGAGTCGCTGAATAGGCTTTCATTTATTTCGTGTCCCCACGATTCCAATTCATTTATCACTTATATAAATTCCCTTCGGCGACAATTTTCCAACGGAGATATACCGAGGTAGCGTGAATTTCATATATTGCTTACATTTGTAGCTTCATGATTGTATATAAATCACGGTGTGATAAAAATTTCATAACAAGAGCTGCGTGGTTCCAAAAGTACCAATGAACTGTCATGGCGGAGGTAGGTCATTGTCGAGGCTAGTACACTTTCCCCGCTCACGATGGGAAAACGCAGTACAACATCTCGCAAAAGACTTATACCTCTCTTTGATGGCTCAATGGTTTACGCCAACTGAGTCGCTGAATAGGCTTTGTCGCGGGTTCGTGTCCCCACGATTCCAATTCATTTATCACTTATATAAATTCCTTCGCGACAATTCTCCAACGGAGATATACCGAGGTAGCGTGAATTTCGATATTGCGACATTTGTAGCTTCATGATTGTATATAAATCACGGTGTGATAAAAATTTCATAACAAGAGCTGCGTGTTCCAAACGTACCAATGAACTGTCATGGCGGAGGTGGGTCATTGTCGAGGCTAGTACACTTTCCCAGCTCACGATGGGAAAACGCAGAACGACATCTCGGCAAAAGACTTATACCTCTCTTGATGGCTCAATGGTTTACGTTAACTGGAGTCGCTGAATAGGCTTTCGTCGCGGGTTCGTGTCCCCACGATTCCAATTCATTTATCACTTATATCAATTCCACTTCGGCGACAATTCTCCAACGGAGATATACCGAGGTAGCGTGAATTTCGATATTGCGACATTTGTAACTTCATGATTGTATATAAATCACGGTGTGATAAAATTTCATAACAAGAGCTGTGTGTTCCCAAACGTACCAATGGACTGTCATGGCGGAGGTGGGTCATTTTCGAGGCTAGTACACTTTCCCGCTCACGACGGGAAAACGCAGTACGACATCTCGCAAAAGACTTATACCTCTTTGATGGCTCAATGGTTTACGCCAACTGGAGTCGCTGAATAGGCTTTAAATCAGCGGGTTCGTGTCCCCGCGATTCCAATTCATTTATCACTTATATAAATTCCCCTCGGTGACAATTCTCCAATGGAGATATACCGAGGTAGCGTGAATTTCGATATTAAGCGACATTTGTAGCTTCATGATTGTATATAAATCACGGTGTGATAAAAATTTCATAACAAGAGCTGCGTGTTCCAAACGTACCAATGAACTGTCATGGTGGAGGTGGGTCATTGTCGAGGCTAGTACACTTTCCCCGCCACGACGGAAAACGCAGTACGACATCTCGGCAAAAGACTTATACCTCTCTTGATGGCTCAATGGTTTACGCCAACTGAGTCGCTGAATAGGCTTTCGTCGCGGTTCGTGTCCCCACAATTCCAATTCATTTATCACTTATATAAATTCCCCTTCACACAATTCTCCAACGGAGATATACCGAGGTAGCGTGAATTTCGATATTAAGCGACATTTGTAGCTTCATGATTGTATATAAATCACGGTGATGATAAAATTTCATAACAAGAGCTGTGTGTTCCAAACGTACCAATGGACTGTCATGGCGGAGGTGGGTCATTGTCGAGGCTAGTACACTTTCCCCGCCACGCCGGAAAACGCAGTACGACATCTCGCAAAAGACTTATACCTCTTTGATGGCTCAATGGTTTACGTCAACTGGAGTCGCTGAATAGGCTTTCGTCGGGGTCGTGTCCCCACACCCAATTCATTTATCACTTATATAAATTCCTTCGCGACAATTCTCCAACGGAGATATACCGAGGTAGCGTGAATTTCGATATTAAGCGACATTTGTAGCTTCATGATTGTATATAAATCACGGTGTGATTAAAAATTTCATAACAAGAGCTGCGTGTTCCAAACGTACCAATGAACTGTCATGGCGGAGGTGGGTCATTGTCGAGGCTAGTACACTTTCCCGCTCACGATGGGAAAACGCAGTACGACATCTCGGCAAAAGACTTATACCTCTTTGATGGCTCAATGGTTTACGCCAACTGGAGTCGCTGAATAGGCTTTCGTCGCGGGGTCGTGTCCCCACGATTCCAATTCATTTATCACTTATATAAATTCCCCTTCGGCGACAATTCTCCAACGGAGATATACCGAGGTAGCGTGAATTTCGATATTAAGCGACATTTGTAGCTTCATGATTGTATATAAATCATGGTGTGATAAAAATTTCATAACAAGTGCTGCGTGTTCCAAAACGTACCAATGAACTATCATGGCGGAGGTGGGTCATTGTCGAGGCTTGTACACTTTCCCCGCCACGAAGGGAAAACGATGTACGACATCTCGGCAAAAGACTTATACCTCTCTTGATGGCTCAATGGTTTGCGCAACTGGAGTCGCTGAATAGGCTTTCGTCGGGTTCGTGTCCCCACGATTCCAATTCATTTATCACTTATATAAATTCCCTTCGCGACAATTCTCCAACGGAGATATACCGAGGTAGCGTGAATTTCGATATTAAGCGACATTTGTAGCTTCATGATTGTATATAAATCACGGTGTGATAAAATTTCATAACAAGAGCTGCGTGTTCCAAACGTACCAATGAACTGTCATGGCGGAGGTGGGTCATTGTCGAGGCTAGTACACTTTCCCGCTCCACGACGGAAAAACGAAAATCGACATCTCGCAAAAGACTTATACCTCTCTCTTGATGGCTCAATGGTTTACGCCAACTGGAGTCGCTGAATAGGCTTTCAGCGGGTTCGTGTCCCACGATTCCAATTCATTTATCACTTATATAAATTCCCTTTGGCGACAATTCTCCAACGGAGATATACCGAGGTAGCGTGAATTTCGATATTAGCGACATTTGTAGCTTCATAATTGTATATAAATCACGGTGTGATTAAAATTTTATACATATATATATATATATATATATATATATATATATACTGTATATATATATATATATATATATATATATATATATATATATATATATATATATATATATATATATATATATATATATATATATATATATATATATATATATATATATATATATATATATATATATATATATATATATATATATATATATATATATATATATATATATATATATATATATATATATATATATATATATATATATATATATATATATATATATATATATATATATATATATATATATATATATATATATATATATATATATATATATATATATATATATATATATATATATATATATATATATATATACTGTATATATATATATATATATATATATATATATATATATATATATATATATATATATATATATATATATATATATATATATATATATATATATATATATATATATATATATATATATATATATATATATATATATATATATATATATATATATATATATATATATATATATATATATATATATATATATATATATATATATATATATATATATATATATATATATATATATATATACATATATATATATAGTATATATATATATATATATATATATATATATATATATATATATATATATACATTGTGACAAAGTGTTCAGTGTCTGATCTTCAGATTAAACCTGGTATCTAAGTGCTTGGTATTTGATTACCAAACTTACCATTTATTCGATAATTATAGTTACCTCACAACAGCCAGACACCTGAACCCTCATCACACATACAAAACGACTGATTTCTCTAAAGGCAACAGTGATCCTTTATAAACTTATCAGTCATGAAAGAAAGTATAAGTAGTTAATTAAAACAGGTGTGAGGTAAAATCAAAGGGCATCACTCCAACAATATTATAAAAGTCCAAGTATTTTTATTTCCCTGGTTCGAGCTCACTTCAGTTACTTGAAGGAAAACATCTCACTTACCACTCTGTATCCAATTCAAATCAAAATTACTGGTGGGTCAACAAATGAAACTCTGATATAGTAATTTTAAATACCAAAATCTATTTCTAAATTGAAAGATTATACATGACATTAACAGTCTCAGAGAAATTTATTATTACTTGAAAACAAAACAAAATAGGGTTAAATCTGAATTAATCATCAGTCAAAATTAAATCAGAAATTAATTTATTAATTAACAAAAAAATTGTTCAAGTAAAATTTAAATTGTTAAGTAACAAAATTTGATTGAAAGGAAATACACGTAAATTAATTCCCAAGATCTAAACAAAATAAGGCAATTAAATCAATCATAAAAATGTGGATAGAAAAGACACAGAAATATCCTCTGCAAAAAAAACTAAATATCAAAATGTAAAACAAAGTATTAAAGCAATAGCAAACACACCACATATATATAAAATCTTCAAAAGACAAAGCATAAAACATACAACATGAAAAAGTATTAAAAAGGCAAAAAGTATCTTTACATATAATCACTGTAAATATTATTTTTAGTGCACTAAAACCAATAATTATGTTACAATACCTTGGTACCAAATGCTTCGTGTCTTTAATCAGGCGCCGTTACGTATGTACACTCAGTAAAATACACTGTTCAGATAACTCAGACACATTTACTACAGAATTAAACAGTTAAAATTAATGAGTGATCCTTGTCTACCAAAATTATCAATTACGTTACAACAGGACATACGAAGTCCCGAGAGAGAGAGAGAGAGAGAGAGAGAGAGAAGGGGAGTGAAATCGCAGCTCCTTTCCGCACGGATAATGGTCTCTCAATGGACTCCTCTGTATGGGCGTCTATATACATGATAGAATTTTCCAGCCAACAGTGCTTTGAGTGAGCCCCAACGGAATGCGTTAGTTCAGCAGTTTTGAATATTGACTACAACCACTCTCTGTCTTTCTACATGCCACACATCATTCTTCTCTCAAACCATACAGTATTTAATCACTGTAACTTTACGCTAACTCTGTTATGGCATATGTGCATCTGAACATAAACCTATACAGTATACAACAATATACACATACACACCATGACTGAGGGGAGATTACTGCATTATGAAAACCACAGCATAAGAATATATATATATATATATATATATATATATATATATATATATATATATATATATATATATATATATATATATATATATATATATATATATTAATCTCTCAATTATCCAGATTAATGTAGCAAGGTGCCTGCTGGATAAGGGTGAATTCTGGATGAGGGAAAGTAAATAAATTTATGGGTGTTCAAGAGTTGCCGCATAACCATAAATACTAAATCAGCTTATGAGCAACAACCATCACACTTTAAACTGAAAACTTGATGCAAAAAGCAATTATCTACTATTAGTTTCCCATATTTGTAACAAAATCAACTCTACAAATGCAAAAATAAAGCAAAACCCCTACTTATGATGCGCAATACAGAAAGCTATACACAGTTTTCATTTTCCTCAGACACTGCAAAATTCATTGTACTGTATACACAAAAAATAAACTCTTTCTTTCCCTCTCATATGGAACACATAATTTGATAGGTTACAGACTCAATATTTATCATTTAAAAAAAAAAAAACATTGTGCACAATGCACAAGAAAGTATATGACTAATTTCTCTCATATGCAACATACAGTACAATAGGTTACACAATCAATATTTATCATTCCCCCATACACTGTACACACACACACACACACACAAACAAATCTACAAATATGAAAATACTTTTTCTCTGTCACATGTGTGCACTGCCCTTAGTACTTATAATGGTTGGAAGTTTTAAAAAGTTGTTAGGAGCTTCACAAGTCCTCCTCTTCCTCCTCCTCCTCCTCCTCCAGCCCTGCTGTGTCACTGAAACCGGCATCTTCTTTCTGTGCCTCCTGTGAATCTCAGGAGACCTTAATTGGTGAAGTGGCTGGAAGAGGCATAGAGGTGCCTAGAGGGTCAGAGTCATTGAAGTGGCGTAGTGACATCTCAGATTCTTGGCTGAAGGAGCCCTGCATATTGACGAAGGCAGCAGAAGAAGTACTCACTGCGGCTTCAAGCTGAGGGACTGAGTTACCAAAGAAGTGGATAGTGATGGGCTTGGGTGCAGGGGGGTTTGGGATATGAAGAAGCTGTTGAGGGTACTTTGATTATACAAACAATGTTTCTGCTTTGCAATGACAACCCTTTGATAGTCTTGCAATTGAGCAGCCATGTCCAATCCTCTGGGGAAATTGTTGGGGTACATGTTGGTGTTCTCCATCTCAGTAACTGCTTCAAAGGCAATTTGCATATTCTTGTATGAGGACAGTCATTGTGGAACAGCCTCATCATTGTTGTCATCGTTGTCTTCAGCAGTTTCCTCATCAGTAGCACCTGCAGCAGCTATCTCGCTTTCAAAGAGAATTTGGTAGCCAGGGTTGCCACTGTCGCCATGCAGCCACTGTCATACGTCATTCTCGGGAATGTCGTCTCCTTCAGTTGTGAGAGTGGCATGGAAGTCATCAACTTCGAAACCCCCGGAAATACACCATTTCCTCTTCCAGGAATGGTTAAAGGTCTCTTTGGTGATGACCTTCCAAGCATTGGCAAAGTTGTAGATGGCAGTCTTCAGTGAATATTGTAAAGACTCCAGTTTCTGATCTCCCACGTATCCAAGCTTTATTCCTTCTCCTCCTTTTCCTCCAATAATACCATCACCTCATCCAGGAATTTCCTCCAGTACAGCTGTTTCATTACAACAATAACACCTTGCCCATTGGCTGAATGAGTGCAGTTGTATTAGGAGGCAAATACAGGACCCTAATATGACCTTGGTCACCAACCAAATGGGTTGTGTTAGAATGCACAGGCACATTGTCCAAGAGAAGCAAAGCCTTCATCCAATGTCTACTAATGCCAAGGTCCTGTGTCTGATGACAAACTACCTCTTCACAAAAGTGGTTATGGAACCCATCAGATGTGATCTTGGCAATGAACCAAGCCTTCGCCAAATGATACCAAATCACTGGGAGCCTATCCAGGAAAACATGGTTGCTTTGCGTGTTCAACTACCACTGCTTTGCAAAGATGCCCACCAATAACATTTGCACATAACAAAGCAGAAATACTTAGCTTGGAAAGCTTTCGACCCGGTAAATTCTTTTCCTCCTCATCTGTCAAGGTGTAAGAGAGTAAGAAACAGTAGAATAGACCAGTTTGTCAGTGTTGTAGATTTGCCCTAAAACAAAGCCTTCTTTTCTCATCAACTCTTGCAAAACCTAATGAGATTTCTCTATTCTGCTTTGCGATGACAACCCTTTGATACTCTCACTATTGAGAAGCTGTGTCCAATCCCCTTGGGAAGTCATTGGGGTTCATGGTGGGAATCTCCAACATCTCAATAACTGCATCGAAGGCAATTCTCATATTCTTGTATGAGGGCAGTCATGGTGGAACAGCCTTGTCATCATCATCATTGTCTTCAGCTGCTTCCTTATCGCCAGCAACTACAGCATCTGTCTCACTGTTGGAGATAATTTGGTAACTCGAGTTGCCACTGTCGTCATACAGCCACTCCCATGTGTCATCCTCAGGAACTTCGTCTCCTCTAGTTGTGAGTGTGGCATGGAAGTCGTCAGCTTCAAAACCCTGGAAGTACATCATGGCCTCTTCTTTATTTAGCATATAGTTCCAGGCATGGTTGGAGGTCTTGTGGTGATGATAACCTTCCAAGCATTGGCAAGGTTGTAGGTGGCAGTCTTCAATGAATAATTGCGAAGATTATCCAGTTTCTGATCGCCTCATGTATCCATGATTTGTTCCTTCTCCTCCTTGTCTTCAATATTACCATCACCTACAGGAACTTCCTCCAGCATAGCTGTTTCATTGCAACAATAACACCTTGGTCCATTGGCTGAGTGAGTGAATTTATATTAGGAGGCAAATAATTGGGCACTAATATGACCTTGGTCACCAATCAAATGGGCTGTGTTGCGATGCACAGGTGCATTGTCCAAGAGAAGCAAAGCCAAGGTCCTATATCTGATGATGCACAACCTCCTCACAAAAGTGATTATTGAACCAGTCAGAAATGATCTAGACAATGAACAAACCTTTGCAAAATGATACCAAATCACTGGGAGCCCATCCATCAACCCATGCAAGATGTGTGGCTGCTTTGCATGTTTAACTACCACTGGTTTGCAAATATAACCACCAATAGCATTAGTACATAACATAGCAGAAATACTTAGTTTGGAAAACTTTTGACTGAGTAAATTCTTTTCCTTCTCATCAGCCAAGGTGTTAGAGGGTAAGGAGCAATAGAATAGACCAGTTTGTCAGCATTGTAGGTTTGCCCTAAAACAAGGCCTTCTTTTCTCACCAGGTCTTGCAAAATCTGGTGAAATTCTTTTGCTCCTTCCTTGGAAGCATCTAAAGCTTTGCCACGAATCTTCTTGTTATTGATCCCATGTCGAATTTTGAACTGAAACAGCTAACCATCTGGCATCTTACAGTCCACAACCTTATGAAAACCTGCCACTTCATGGTTGCAGCCTTCAACTCAGTACTGTGTATGTTCATGCCATAACCCTCTGTTGATGAAACCATGCCAAGGTCGACTCCCAAATGTTCTCATAATGGCCTTTTGTCATAACCTTCTGGGCTTGACCCACCATGTACTTCTTCAGCTTGTCGTGGAAAGCCTTGATATCACGTAAGGTTGACTGGGCAAAGCTGTACTCCTCCATGATGTGTGACCTAGACCAACCTTGCTCCATTCTCTCAACAATTTTGAATTTCTGCTGAAGAGTCAACATCTTCCTCGGCCATTAGGAGAGGTGGGGCTGTACACACGACGCACAGCACCACACACAACACAAGCAGGACTTGCAATACTGCTGGCACTGTGATGAAAGCCACGTGCTTAGGAAATACCATCATGAAAGCTATCCACTTCTAAACAGTTCAAACAAGCGATTAATTAAGTACAAAGAAGAAAAACGTTCTTTATTACCAAGCACACTGATACTTTCGTGGTGTAGCCAGTTAGTGTAAGATAAGTTTATGATGCCATGTCTATCATCCATTAAGAATAAAAAAAAGATTCAATGACATATACGTTTCCACCAATAGTGAGAAAGCTTACAAAAAACAAAAGTGCTTGGCCACCCCTGTACCATCTACCATACACTATTAAACTGATGATATATCCATGTCAGCTAATAAAAAGCAATGAACAAAGTAATGTTTCATGACATTTTAAGTGATGTTGTGCTTTCAAGCCCATAACAATCATGAAAGCTAACTCTTACTGTGTGTGTGATTTTGAGCGCAGTATCATCTGTTGCATTTTTTTGCTTCCTTGATTTACTGTACAGTACATTTATTTATAAGTTTAGTTGACTAAACATGATTATGAAACATATAACAGTACACAAGAGAACATTTTTTCACTGTTGATATTTCTTTTCTAATTATTTAAAAATATATAAGATACGGATTTGTAGATGTTGGCAACATGTGCTATTTCTACCTTGCCTCTGCTGCCATCACCCAAAGTGAAGAAGTGTGTGCATATGTATGTACCCTATGCACACACAAGGAATAACAAATGCATTTGTCTTTTAGATTGTAAGAATAGAAAAATGAGAAAATAGAGTCAAAATAAAAATGACAAGAGCATAAAATAGAAATAAAAAGGGAAGGAGTGTGTATATTATCAGCTTCAACATAATTGATACCTCAGTTATTGCTCTCTCTCTCTCTCTCTCTCTCTCTCTCTCTCTCTCTCTCTCTGTACTGTATCTCTATGTCTATTTTTCTAATTTGTGTTTGAGGTATTTCATTAAAAGTTACAGTACAGGGCTGTATGTATCCTTTAATAGAATATGGAAAAAGCATAAATGTAAAAACATAAAACAGAAAAAGCCCTAATGAAGTCAGAAGCCTGCCTACCCCTCTCAATGCATCCCACACTGCATTCCCACCCCCTCCCAACCAGAGACACTGCTTCCCTACTCCACCCACCTTCCAAAAGAACCCTTACACATTGTGAGTTTCTTTACACAGCCTTACTGCCCCTCCTCTCCCATGGCACCAGCAATCTGACACCTTGGAAACTTCTTTTGGCGTTCCCCACCCGTCAAGCACTTTTCAGTCTCTTCATGAGTGGAAGTTGTATTACCAACATTTTTACACATTTAAAAAAAATTATATGCATTATATATCTTTAGCCCCTAGTCAGATGCTGTCAGATCATGTCAAGAGGGATAATGAAGATCCAGACAATTGAGGGAATACTTTATATATATATATATATATATATATATATATATATATATATATATATATATATATATATATATATATATATATATATATATATATATATATATATAAAATGGATATATGTAATTATAAGTGTGAGTGTGTATGTTCCAGCATAAACTCTGAAACACACTGAGCAATTTCAACCAAACTTGGTATACATATGACTTACTATCTGGAAGAGAATACTGTGGGGGTAAGACATGACTAGCACCAAAGGGCACAAAAGGGGTTGGGGTGGGAAGAGTTCCCCTGAAATGGGGCTGGTTCTACCCATACATTTAGTAACTAAATAAACTACGAATTTATTATATCTCACTTTGGTATACATATGACGTATTATCTGGAAAAGAATACTGTGTGGGTAAGACATCACTTGGCACCAAATGGGGTGGGGATGGGAGGGGGCTGACATGTAAAAATAACAGAAAGTGATAGATATTAGTGTCTAATCCATAGTTTTTGAGGTTGCTGAGATGAATGGTGACACTCCTGATGCCCTCTAAGTCCAAGTTCAGCACTGATATGAAGGGGGGGTAAGAAGGGGTGAAAAATAAAATGTAAAAATACAAGATTTTTGAAGTCACTGAGATGAATAATAACACTCCTGGTGCCCTTCAAGTCTGAGTTCAGCACCGATGGGAATGGGGGTGAGAACGGGTGAAACATGAAATGTCAAAAATGCTGTGCAATGTAATTGAAGCAACTATCTTAACAGAAAAGGAGAGAGAGAGAGAGAGAGAGAGAGAGAGAGAGAGAGAGAGAGAGAGAGAGAGAGAGAGAGAGAGAGAGAGAGAGTTTATCGGTTGTCATTTGGAGTTTTCCTGGGCAGCGCCGGGTTGGTCACCTAATATATCTATCTATCTATCTATCTATCTATCTATCTATCTATCTATCTATCTATCTATCTATTTATCTATCTATCTATATATATATATATATATATATGTGTGTATATGTATGTATTTATTGTTACGGTTTTTGAGGGAAACGAAATTTACTTTACTTTTGCTAAATCTAGCCATATGAAACAAAGCCCTCAAAAGACAGAGTGGGTTTCAAATGGAAGGTCGCCAAAGTGAGACTCTGAGTTTCAACACTATTTTATCACACAAGATGATGAAACAAAAGTAGGAATTATGGCCAGATCTCACTTAACAAAAAAAAAAATGTAAAATAACGTACAACGTACAACTGGATGGGAGATTAAGCACAACCATCCAACATAAACATGTACATCAATGGACCACGTGCAAGCGGTCAATTAAACCAATTGGCAATGCAATTATTTCGGCCTGTGCTCTGGCAGACTCCTCTGGCAAATTGGGAACTCATGTAAATGGCCACTGGATAAATGGCACTGATAACACTCCTGGAAGTGAAATAATTCCAGATGAGATTCCTAACGAATTGCTATATCTCTTAGAACGAATTAACACACAAGTTGGGGGAATTTTTATTACTCTACTCACTGCTAGCAAAGGGAGTATGTTACTCTATGCGCTACCTCAAGGAAACACACACATGGGTATTTACACTGGTTGTGAAGCTGAAGACAAAAGGGACTGAACTGGTTTACGAAATGAGAGAGACAGATATTGAGTCAAAGATACAGAACACTGGCAAAACCATTCCCCTCCAAGACACACCATATTTGCTTCCTTGTGATGCTGAAGTAGATCTGAGCTCTCAAAGATGGCATCTGGTTCAAGGGTCATGATCCTGCAAGTGTGAGTGAAAGTGAGGGCCTGCTCGGTCAGCGTGGCTGCGTGACAAGAACAGACTGACTCCCGTGTGTGAGTTCCTCGCTCCTTTTAAGACACAGCATCTTGCTTGTGGCCTGACTGCAGGCTATGTCACTGGCAACGACCTGCGGATTAAGGAAAGGTTATCGCCAATAACTGAAATCACAATAGGGGGCAAATTAAATTCGCAAATGAGTGAGAGCAAACAGCATTCCTTCCCAGGTGTGAACTCCCTAGAGATGCATAAATACCCCTACCATTGACTAAGGTCTGTCCCACTCCTAAATTCTACCATTTCACTCACACCTCTGTCGGTCTGCCTCTCCCCCTACTCACTCCTAATATCTTCTGAATTATTAAGGGAATAAGCGAGATAGCGGCATAAAAAACCATAAATATAGATATATATATAT
>NC_089761.1:5175707-5200707 GCF_040412425.1 Macrobrachium rosenbergii
ATATATATATATATATATATATATATTGCTGATATATATATATATATATATATATATATATATATATATATATATATATATATATATATATATATATATATATATATATATATATATATATATATATATATATATATATATATATATATATATATATATATATTATATATATATACTATATATATATATATATACAAGTAAGATTAAAAAATGTTTACAGAGCACTTTTTCATAAACCTTCAGAGCGATTTTGCAATACCTCATTTTTCATAACTTTGCATAGTATAAATCGTTTTTTTGTCTTTTGTTTTATCATAAAAGTTTTTCATGTATTCTTGGGGTGCTGGCGATGGAATATGATTCTTGAAGGTACGAAGCATTGATGAATCACTACCAGTCCCATCTTTTAAAGCACCTTCAAGTTCTAATGAATGTCCAAGGGTATCTTGATGGGCTCTTGTTTTGAGTGTTTTTAAGTAAAAGTTTACTATTTCGACGTCCTTTCTCTACATACTGGTATAAAGTAACAAATCATGATTGCTTCAATGAATGCACGTGTGGATTCTTAGTATTCTTTTTAAAAGAAATCTTTTATTTTGGTCTTTTATTATTATTATTATTATTATTATTATTATTATTATTATTATTATTATTATTATTATTATTATTATTATTATTGTTATTATTATTATTATTATTAAGAAGATAAACCATATCCACATGGAATAAGCCCACAAGGGCCATTGACTTGAAATCCAAGCTTCCAAAGAATATGGTATTCATTAGAGAGAATTAACATAAGGTAATGAAATTTCAGAAAGAAAATATCAGTCATTAGAAAAAAAATGTAAACTAATAGATTTCATAAATAATTAGTTAAAAAAAAAGTATATAAAATACGAGGTGAATTGTTTTAGGGTAGTAATGTATTGCATTTTCACTTGAACTTTTGAGGTAATGACTGCACAACATCCTCAGGGAGACTGTTCTACAGTCCAACGGTGTGAGGAATAAAGGACCCTGGAACTAAGAAGTTTGACAGCGAGGCATATTTAGTGCCTATTGCTGCTGCTGTTCAGCTAATCTGGTTGCTCTCGGCAGGAAAAGGAGATCAAGGATCAACTCTGAGTGTGAACGATCTCCGTTGAAAAACTGACAAACAAGAGACAGATGGTCCAAGTCATAACTGCTGGTATTGAAACAACCTACCACCACGAATCGCTCTATCTAAAAGAGATAAATTTCTGGCAGAAGCTGACATCCACACTAGAGAACGGAATATTGTAGTAAAAGGAGGACTAATGATCTAAAACAGGTTGCAATGATTTTATCAGTTATAGATATATGAGGCCTTACGTACTATACGTAATTTTTGTGTCGTGTTTGTTGACACTTTCATTAGATGTTCCTCAAAAGTAAGATGTGAATCAAAAGTTACACCAAGAATAGTTAAAGCTTCAGACTTATTCAGCAGAGTCCCATCCACCTGAAGGGGAGGATGGAGTGGAAAATCTATACGAGATCTGCTAATCAATTGTGTTTTCATTTTACTTGAGTTAAGCCTTATACCCCACCGATTACACCAATCATTAATCCGCTCCATGTCCCGACTGAGACTAAAGGCAACTTCATTTCTCATAAGTAGAGACTTTACTACATCCACAAGTGTTGCATTATCGGCATACTAAATAATCTTGTTTTCCAGGCTAACAACCATATCACTTGTATGCACTAAAAATAACAGTAGATCAAGAACACTACCCTGTAGAACTCCAGACACAATAGGTCTTAGTTCGCTAAAGATCACATGAATAGCAAGTCGCTCCTCCCCACCTGTGAGGAAATCTTGAAGTAAAGCATTTCCGCCCACTCCAAGATTCTGAAGTTTATAAATAAGTGCCTTATGATTTAATAAATTGAAAGCAGCACTAATATCTATTTGAATTACTCTACACTCTAAACCCTTATCAAGGTTCTCTTGGAAATGCTGTCATATTCAAAAGAACATTGCAGGTACCTAACTGCTTCCTATATGCATATTGACTATCAGGTAACAATCCTTTAGATTCCACATACTTGTATAGTGGCTTAAAAATATGTTTTTCTGAAAGTTTAGAGAACACAGGGAGAATAGAAATTGACCATTAGTTACTGCAGACGACAGATATGGCACTCTTTGTAACTTTTACTAATTTTTTACCTAAAAACTTTTGAACTTGAAGTATGTTTCTATGTTAATTGATAACAAAAGTTCTACATCTTTCCCACCTTCCAAAAAAAAAAAAAAAATAAAACAGTACAATGTATTCTTTTATCTAGCATATTTTGCCAAATATCTACAAGCATCTTAAAGGCGGTGTTAATAAGACAATTAATTGAATTTCCTTTCTTCCTACATTAGAACAAACAATGCCGTATTTTTAAATTTCCTTGGCCGAAGAGATATTTTTATAACTAGGCAAATAAGAGAAATAATACGTAGACCTTTAGCTTCAGTAAAATTATCTTACGTTAACATATCAAGAAATGACTGATTAGCAATTTTTATCAGTGTAACTCCTAAATGTTTTCTGTGATATAAAAACAGTATTGAGGCAATTCATATTATACAATATAAATATATATTGCAGAAACCGAGAGACACGTATTCCCCAAAGAAAAGATCTCACCATTTTTCCTTTTGGAAAAGAATATTCTAACCGAGCTCTGGGCAGTGGCTTCTTATTATCATCTTAAGAAGGGAGCGAAAATGTTTAAATACTCTCACAGAAACAGATATTACCTTCACATTGACTAAGTATGTCGGATTATTTACAAAGGCAACATCCCACTACCTTGTTTGAACTGCAGGGTTCAAAGGACTTATAGGAAGCTTAACGATCGGCCGTTTTAAGCGATTCCTTAAATATGGCTAATTCATTAATTTCCTTACGGAAAACTTTCCGTAAAATAACAAAAAATAATTTACACTTTATAGATGATCCTAATTCAGCTATATTTATAGGAAAACTGACTCCATTCTTGGGCTACTTTTACTGTCTAAGGAGGAATGGTAATTTCAGAATGGAAGCAAATATCTCAAGATTACAGCGATGAGTGATTGCCTATGATGCCTTTGTAAACAACATGTATGAAAGACAAGAATGAATGAATAATTAATAAACGATGCACGTAACCTTTCTTTTGGGGGTAAGGAGACCTCTCGAATATCCGCAAGAATCGGTACAACATCTCTCATATTTGTGAGACGGAAAACAATATTATGCATATCGTCTGAAGTAAGAAAATCACTAAATAGTAAAGCATCGCGATCATTTTCTGTTGGGTATTTTCGTTCTTCTGATATACTTTTTTGTCGGCAGAGGTTACCAGAAATATATGAAGATGTTATTAAATATGGAGAGTTAGCTTCATATAGTTCATATGACGGCAATCATTATGTCTATTTATTATTTTGCTATTTATTTATAAATTTTTATCTTTATTTCTATTTTTAAATTTTTTCTTTGTTCTTTATTATTATTTTAGATCATCCGCAGAAGACAAAAAAAAAAGTATAATAAAAAGCAAATATTTTGCATTAATGAAATGTCTACTTCAAGCATTTTTAAAGACGTCTTCGCCCTTTCAGTGAGAAATCTAAAATACTTCACATTTTTACGATTTCACACACCCGAACTACTTGAAATTATTTGAAAATACTGCAGGATTGGTTTACTTATCTTGTAAGTCTTCAATCTTTTTAGATCGTTAAAGATTAAATTTATGTTACCTGCATCCTACAGTTCCATAAAAAAGAAAGGTCACCTCGTATATCTAATACTGAGTAATGGTCGCAATAAATTGTCACAGTGCGAGAAATATCCGAATATGTTATAACTCACAATGAAAAAGCACATGCAATTCTTTCATGAGAAGCAACCTTATTTTAGGTTCGCTTTAATGTTAACAATTCAGTAAATGCATTTTTAATAGCTGCAATTACCTATTGAATTCTCTTTTTCACAAACTTTTTGGCTTGCATTCAGCTGGAGAATTTGATAAAAAGGCTGCCGCTTTCATGGTGGGACTCGAACCTACGCACGCAAGGTTACAGAGATGGTGTGCTGTTGCATAAAGCTGCTAAGAGGCGTCAGATTAAGATATATTTTGCTAGAACTAGAATAGACACATTTCCACCATCGAATCATATTGTTTTTTAGTTATTTAATATATTATTATTTATATATATATATATATATATATATATATATATATATATATATATATATATATATAATGAGAACGTGGACATTGGATGTCCTGTCATGCTGCTTTTGATAAGCAGAGAGGAAAAGGAAAAGCAGCTTCAACGAATACAGAAAATGTAAGGAAAGCTGTGGAATGAAACTGCGACTAAAGATAGCGACACAAACAATTTTGTGATTTATTGATGAAGTAATGTCCAGTTATATAAATGCTGCTCTCTCTCACCCCTGTTGTAATTGTAAGGATGCACTGCACACGTGGTTGCAATCGCCGCTAATACATTTTTTACATTTTTTGTCACTAGAAATATACCAAACTAAGACAGTCATGTTGAAAAGCATATTAAGAATTCTAGAAGCTAATGTCTTGCCTTCCACGAGACAGTTTTACTTCATACTTCATCTGTGGTGGACCAAATTGGCATCATCTAGCTTCGGGTCAAGAGCGTCCTCCATTCCACCACTACTAACAGATGATGGTAGATTGGTTGTTGGCCCTAGGGAAAAGGCTGAACTGCTTCATCGAGCTTTTTAAGCTAAGCAATCAGCTGAGGATGTCCCTCTCCCTGATTTCGCTCCAGGATGTTAAGAATATTCTGGATAATCTTGATAGCTGGTGTGGAGAAGATCCTGACGATTTCCTCCCTTCGTTTTTTAAGAAAGTTTCTAGTATATTGTCTCCCAAGATAGTAGATTCTATAGATTTTTATGTCGACATAGTATCTTTGTGGATGGGTGCAAGCTAAGTAATACAGTACCTGTTCCAAAGAGTGGTATATCTGTCGACTACTGTAACTTCAAGCCAATCTCTATTCTCCCTGTGCTCTCCAAAGTTGCTAAAAAATTTATTTTTAAACTACTTTATAAGTATGTGGAATCTAAATGATTGTTAACTGATAGTCAATATGCAAATAGAAAACAGTTAGGTACCTGCGATGCTCTTTTAGACTTAACATGCCATTTGCAAGGAACCTTTTGGTAAGGGTTTTGAGTGCAGAGTAATTCAAATAGATTTTAGTAAATCACAAGGCACTTATTTATAAACTTCAGAATCTTGGAGTGGATAGATATGTTTTAGATTTACTTCAAGATTTCCTTACACTTAGGCAGCAGTGAGTTGCTGTGGATGGGATCTTTAGTGAACCAAGACCTAATGTGTTTGGAGTTCCACAGGGTAGCGTTCTTGGGCCACTGTTATTTTTAGTGTATACAAGTGATATGGCTGTTAGCCTAGAAAACAAGATTGTTCCGTATGCAGATGATGCAGCACTAGTGGGTGTAGTAAAGTCTCCACTTACGAGAAAATGAAGCTGCCCTCAGCCTCACTCAGGACATGGACCTAATCAGGGAATGGTGTAGTCGGTTGGGTATGAGGCTAAACTACAGTTAAACGAAAACTGTTGATTAACAGATCTTGTACAGATTTTCCACCCCATCCTCCCTTTCAGATGGATGAAACTTTGCTGAATGAGTCTGAAGCTTTAGCTATTCTTGGTGTGACTTTTGACTCACATCTTACTTTTGAGATACATCTAATGAAAGTTTCAGCAAATGCCACATGAAAGTTGGGTATTGTTCATAAGGCCTCATATATTTATAACGGCCCTAGGACAATCCGGTGTCGGACAATTCGGCACCGGACAAGTCGGTGCGGGAAATTCAGCACTAGGACAGTTTGGTAACAGACAATTCGGTACCGGACAATTCGGTACACTACCACTAATATTACTAAAAAGATAAACACAAACACAATGTATATATATTGTTAAATTATCAGTGGTAAAAAAAAAGACAATTTATAATGCTTAGAAAATTTAAACTGCCATTAAAATTCATGTTTAATAAAATGAAATAAATTGAAAATGAATTTTTGCATTTATTATTGAACACAATACTAAAACCCCGCCAAAAAAAAAAAAACTAAAACTTGCAGTATTTCAAAATGTTCATCTGTATGAAGTCGAGCTTTGCACGAGCGACTTTCACAACCACCGGCATTTTCATTGTTTTTGGTAAACGTAGTTTTCGTTATCGACCGATTTCTTCATTTTTCCAAATTTACAAACTTGCAAGTGGCCATGCCATACCTCATCGCCTGATAATTGATACTAAAATTCAGTTAGAAAAATAATTGACCACAGTGACAATGCTATACTTGAAAATAAGCCGAAAATATACATATGATTGGGTCACCACCTCTTGACTTGGAATAATCTTTTCATATCTCATTACTTAAGGGTCTTTGCAGCGTTCCTTCGGCCCCTAGCTGCAACCTCTCTCGTTTCTTTTACTGTACCTCCGTTCATAATCTTTTTCTTCCATCTGACTTTCCACCCTCTAAAAGTTGTTTTCTAACGCAACTGCCAGGTTTTCCTCCTGTTACACCTTTACAGCTTTCTTACTATCCATTTCCCTTTCAGCGATGAATGGCATGACAGGTCCCATCACTTGGCCTTTGGCCTAAATTGTATATTCTCTATTCAATGAGTAATTTAGTTAAAAGCCTTCTGTTACTGAGTTGTCTGGTATCGAATTATCCAGTACCAAATTGTCCAAGTACCGAATTGTCTGGTACTAAATTGCCCGTTACTGAATTGTCCGGTACCGAATTGTCAGTACCGAATTGTCCAGACGCCATTTATAACAGTGATAAAATCAATGAACTGTTTTAGGTCATTTGTGCTTCCATTACCAGAAAACAGTTGTCTGGTGTGGATGTCTGCTTCTGCCAGAGATTTATCTCTTTTTAGATAAAGTGGTTCGTAGTGGCAGTTATGACTTGGACCATTGACGGATGGTCTCTTGTTTGTTACTTTTCATAAGGTGTATTTTGACTGATCTTTCACATTTCACAATCGACCCCTTATCTCCTTTTCCGGCCGAGAGCAACCAGGTTCGATGAACAGCACCACCAATATGCAGTTACAGTTCCTCTCTGCCGAACTTCTCAGTTCCAGAGGCCCTTTATTCCTCGCACCGGTGGACTGTGGAACAGGATGACGTGCAATTGGAACTTAGGAAGTTCTAGCGATGGTGCAACGCATTACTACCTTAAAACTATTCTCCTTGCATTTTGATACATTTCTATCAGTTTATCAATTTATTAATTTACTTTTCTTTTTTAATAAGTGAGAGCTCTTCTTTCTGTATATCCCTTTACCTCCCCTTCTTCCTAATGAACACCATATTCTTTGGAAGCTTGAATTTCAAGTCAGTGGCCCCTGTGGGCTTGTATCATATAAATGGGTTTCATCTACTGAATAATAATAATAATAATAATAATAATAATAATAATAATAATAATAATAATAATAATAATAATAATAATAATAATAATAATAATAATAATAATAATAATACTTGAATTCCATGCTCAGTGAAAGGAATCCAGTAGAAAAGGGTTTTGATGCCTGTTAATAAAGTAGAAATTATCTGTATCTTTTGAAAATAATAGAAACCAAAGTTAATGATGATCTAAATTTTCATGTTCAGGCAAATATACAGTAATGGTTCACATGATCCTTAGATATTCTGGGATTGTATGAATCAGTGTATAAAACTGAGTTAGAAAATGACAACAAAAATAACTTTACTAGAAATGTATAAATGAAACTGGATATGTCTGATGGACGACGAAGATCAGTTGCTAATGCAAGTGAAAACTGGATTCAATTGCATTGCAAGCCTCCATTTAGGTGAACGAAGATTCATAAAACTGTAAGAAGTTCTAAATAAGTGAATTTTACATATTAGCACTATTTTACTTCTTACATACTACAAGCATAAGTTATAAGTTATATCGCCTGAACAGCTATAAAAGTCATTTTTATAATATGCATATCTGAGACGTACGATTAAAACTCGATGCTTAAAATTACAGATAAGATATCTAGGAAAACTATACTTTGAGAGAGGCCTGGCAGTGAACACACATACAGAATGAAAAAAAAAATTATTGCACGATAGATCCGCATAAGTGGCAAAACGTAAAAGACGAATACTACAGAGTTGGCAAAAATTCTTCAAAAAGCGTCAAGAGGAAAAACTGACGTGTAATTATCTGCTTTAATTTTGATGTTTTAGAATCACGAGCTGATTGTTAGTAACATTTAACAATGATATGAAAGAGACGGGTACATAACCGTAAAGAGTGGCGTATTTTACGATCACCTGAGCAATTATAACGTTATAAGGCAAGAAAGATGAACCACTGGATGTTTAAATTATCGATCTGTTGAAGGATGCCTTTGATGATCTTTGTGATATAGTATCTGGATTTTATCATTTTCCGTGCTGGTTGATTGTTTTCATAAATCTCCCTTTCTTAAAGAAGAACAAAATTTTCTGTCAATAAGTACCAATCGCAAGTAAAACTAAATCCGATTTGGAAATTACAAGCAGTAACTTTCAACGCAGTTTAGAATTAGTAGGCAATAATATACTAAGGCATTAAATATGTTGCAGTCATCTATATAGAGTGAATTATCTTTGAACTTGGAACTAATTAAGCAGTTAATCTCGTGACGGACCAAGGTTGTCAATATAGGAATGAAAGGAATGCAGCCCATTCATATATGTAAACAACAACAGTGAACAAGAACAAGGAATCAGTATTTCCAGCGTTTAATTTTGAAGTGTAGCGTAATATTCTTCGTAAGAGCTGTCCTACAGACACAAAAACTGAATAAGGAAATAAAATTGTCGGGACTGAGTGTTTCTCCCTCCAGCAATCCACGCCAACCACTTTCCTTGAATGAATCCTCACAACGTTATTAATACTGTATATCCTTTCCTCCGACTTTTAGTTTTGCTGTATCATTTCACTTTATTGTGGTTTCAAAGTCTGTTGTCTGTTATGTATATATTTCATCAATAAATCACTTTCTATGTTTTTCTCTAATGATATATCCATTCATCATCTACTTTTCTTTATCCTAATTCTCTATCTTATGCTTACACGATACTTTTTACCTTCGGCATTGTTCTTCATCATAATTCTACATTTAATGTAGAAAATATTCTGTATTTTTTTCTAAAAAATAGCTGTTCCTTCTCTTGCTTTTTGTATTTTACCGGTCCCCTACCATTACAATTATAAGTAAGTGCAAAAGAGAAAGAGATTTCATTTAATTATTAAGATTATTTTCCATTGTTAGAAAATGATCTTATATACTTTTTTATAACCTATCAACATTCCTTATGTTCCTGGCAGACTGAATCATACTCATATTCCCATTCCGGTTCTGCGTCCCGCCTGGATATGGCTCTTCATCGTGGTCATATTCTGTTTTTGCTCAACGTCTGCACATTTCTAATAATGTAACTTAAATGATTTTCTTTATTTTTTCCAGTACGACCATCAGATCATTTCAGCAAAATCACCATATCCATGCTTTCGTCGGCGAAAGTTTCTTCCCCTCACCCTCATGAGACCTTAACCGAACTATAATATTCGCCACTGGAATTTCCGCGCAGGTTGCCACCGGTCCATTGTCGATCAATTTATATTCTAATATTCAAATTGGGAAGCTTCGTGCGTGCTCGCAGGACCCGGTCTCGAGTATTTTGTGTTAGCGCTCGCAGCCAGGTTAATGAGAAATCCAACCCCTCTCTTCATCTCTCCTGTTAATTAATAAACTAATTAGTACGATTTAATTGTAATAACCTAATTATGTAAATAAATTTTGTACAACAGCGCACCCCTCCTCTTCAGCCGAGCCCAGGTTTGGGATCTAAAAAGTTGAAATAATTTCGTGTAGTGAGGGAAGGACGCGCGGGAGCGATGGTGCTCATTTTGTAGTTTGTAATTAGTGTTGGCAATGATGAAATGTACTTTCACTTAGTTGCTCTGGTTAATGTCTAATTATTTATGTATGTCCTTCAATTTTGAGTTTGCTTTTGTTGATTTAGTTAAAGTTTTAATCGCTCGGTTCATCGTATTATGCTACTTCTGGCGGCTGCATGTTTAAAGGTAACCATATAATGTAATTTAACGAAGCACGTGTGATTTTTACGCTGATAAATACACAGTTATTCTCCTTCATAAGATCCGATTTTATAACAGGCCAGGTAACCACAGTGTATGGTAAGAAGTAAGACCTGACAAAAAAAACAATTTCAAATCTGACATGAAATAACTCAAGTTGATGTTTTGGTATTTCATCTGGGGTCAGATAGGAGTGAGACCCATATATATATATATATATATATATATATATATATATATATATATATATATATATATATATATATATATATATATATATATATATATATATATATATATATATATATATATATATATATATATATATATATATATATATATATATATATATATATATATATATGTATATATATATATATATATATATATATATATATATATATATATATATATATATATATATATATATATATATATATATATAATATATATATATATATATATATATATATATATATATATATATATATATATATATATATATATATATATATATATATATATATATATATAGTGTATATATATATATATATATATATATATATATATATATATATATATATATATATATATATATATATATATATATATATATATATATATATATATATATATATATATATATATATATATATTTTGTATATAGACCAAAATAAAACAAAATTAGTGCAAAAAATAGGTTTAATGACTTTTTCATTATCGAGACAAAAGCAGAAGGGAAAATCAGTTCTTATTTCCATCATTAATCAGAAAGTCATATTTCATTACACTAAGCTTAGACCATTCCTAAACCATGAAGCTCGTTCTTAATATGCGATGCATAATTCGTTTATTTAATCAATAGTTTTCTTATGTCAGTAATTTATTTCTTTTAACAGAAAGTTACCATACCGAAAAAATTTTTAAACTCTACCACGGTCATCCTCTAACTCTTTTCGTAACTGCTGAATCAAAGCTAAACTCCCTGTGCAGAAACCTTTTGTAGCATCAAACACTTCGTTTCTTAAACAGCCTTCATCAATAGCACGTCAACCCGTGCTATAAAATACTGTCACTTTTACCTTACAAAGAATCTTGCGATTTTGTTCCAGTATCTTTTGTATTTTATTTTTCTTGAATGTGTTCGTTGTCATTTTGCAAACGTTTCTGACTTATGCACATTTTTTCACCAACCTTTCGTCCTTCAATTTTCGATTGTGAGCAAATCACATAGAACATTCTGATCCGTCATTTCATTTAAGCTAGCCCTTTTCACGGAACATTTGTCGTCACTCAGTATTCCTTGACCTTAAACCCTTTTTCTGTTCATGTAAAAAATGCGAACAACATTTCTCCTTTAGGGAGAGGTTTCACCAGTTCCTTTATACATTCCATTTCTCGTCTCTTTTCTCTCACATTCTGGACAGACCATGCTACTTTCCTCAGTTAAATTGTTTTAGACATCATCTTTCCTTCATCATATTCCTGTCCGTAATATTTTGATTTAATCAAAATCCTATCGTAGTCTCTCCTGGGGTTATTAAATAATGTCATGGCTATGATACCGACAGTCACCTCTGTCACTCCTTATCTTCCTACAGAACAGCGTCTCTATTTTTTTTTGGCTCCTATACAGCTTGATCAGCCACTCAATCACATTATCAGTTTTATAATTAATCCTCCGAGCCTTTCTCTTTCCACTTGTCAAACATCATCATTAGGTTGACAGCAGTACCATCCAAAAGCATTCTAAATTCGCATGAATCTATTTAACGGTTACATGTCCTCTTATCCCTATCGGTACGTGATAGATTTGTATATGTCCCGATTTTCTCTTCTCTTTCTTTCCAGCTCGAGCCCTTAGCTCACTCTCCTTGCAGGCTAACTCATGCTGTCTTCTCCTTTCATCTTTTTCGTCTTCCCGCTGCCTCTGTTCTTCTTCATACCTCCTCCATTCAGCTTCACAATTCCTCTGTTCGGCTTCATAATTCCGCCGTTCCAGTCTTTCTTCCTTCTCTTGCTTGGCCAAGTCATCCAGCTACTCCTTAACCCACTTGGTAAGGTCCAATCCCGTGAGACCTGCCGCCTGCCCCAACTCCATGAAGGCTCTATGATTCTCTGTTGCCACGGTCCTGGCGGTGGGAGGCGTTCTATCCGGGTTAACTGGACGTACTTGCAGGAGGAAGTGTCCCTCAGATTTAGGGTGACACTTCGGTGATGTGGCACCTTTTCAATAAGGTGGCACTGTGGTTGGTGTGCCGTATAAAGGTCACACTGGTGATGGCACGTTATATGGTCAGCTTGAATAAAAGATTTTCTTCAGTGCTCCTGTTTGGTTTTTCTCTTTTTCTTTCGGTGGAACTATGGTGCCACAAGAACTTGATTTGTATTCAACTAATTTGGACAGTAGTTAAGAGGAAAATGCACTCTACCCCAGCAGAGCGTAACAAATGAGTGGGAGATAAAGGGAAGGTAAAAGAGAGAGGGAGATGTAAGCTATTCAGGTTGGGACAGTGCCTCAGATTAGTGGCACTGTAGAAAAGAAAAAATAAATTGTGGTGGTTTTTGAGGCCCTCGTGAGTGACTAGTTCCTAGTACCAGCTGCTACTTCCTTTCATGCAGAGAGAGGAAGGATACTTTTTGCTTAGGTCTGGGTAAATGTTCTCACTCGTGACCGACAGTTTCTATAACTGTGATTTTTGTTGTTGTTAGCTTAACTTGTCCTCATCTATCTGTGGGACAGAGGTGTTTCTTTTTATCTGGTTGAGTCAATTAATTATTCCGGTGTCGGCCCATTCTTTCTATGAGGACGGTGCACGTACTTTGATTTTCCGGTTGAATCGGCCCATTCTTTCTATGAGGACGGTGCACGTAGAAAGAGAGAGAGAGTGGTTGAATAAAGCTTGAGATGAATATAAGAGAGAGATTATAAATGACATTTGCAAGTTTCTTATTTGAAGATGCATTTTTTTGTGCTGTTTTGGGGATTGTCTTAGAAAATCTGAAATTTTATAAATGTCACACTGGGAGTTTCTTAATTTGAAGTTCTTTTCTTTCTTGGGTTATGTTTGGGGATTGTCTTAGTAATCCTAATTTTCCCTTTTGTTATATATTTCTTACCTGGGAAGTCCAATGATTAAAACTGTAAATTATTTCTTTTATATAATTTCTTATGTCTGCACCTATTGTGATTCTATGAAACATTTTTTGTTAATATTTCCTAAATAAGTCCTATCATTCCTAGTTCTAAATTATGTGAGGCTTTTTATCTGACTGTGTTTCACAAACCATTCACACAAGCAACAACAAGAGTTTTAAGAATCCGGTCAACCCATTCCCCAAAATGTCGGATGGGTTTCCTTTCTATGATTCAAAACAACATGCGGCTAGGAGCAGTCTATGTCTGGCTAAGACATCTTTTTGTTTACACCTTTGAAAGAGAATTACTACAAACAAAACAAAGTAGTTCCCGAAGTAAACATACCAACAATGAGCGATTTACGTTATGGAGATGGTGACTCATGATCTACAGGTGTTGTTTCTTCTCTTTTTTTCCCCATTGAAACCATTCACACTTATTGACTGGCAACAACAACAAAAGCAAATGGTTTTATGACGTGCCATTTACATTAACTGGAACTGCAAATGAAATTAACTGTTGCTGTTTGCTTGCTCAAAATGTTGGATGGAATTTTATAACTTCAGCAAAATTCAAAACAAACTGCTGGACTCTTCATAGCACACCGGTTACTGGCGGACTTAGCAAATGCTCTAAGCTACGATCATTCTCCTCATTCTTTGAGAGCTATCTGGTGTTACGCAAAACTTTTGTTAGCAAAATAACAAACAATGAAAACTCAGCAATGTTTTCCTTTAAGACTGTGTAAAT
The DNA here is from genome assembly GCF_040412425.1 of Macrobrachium rosenbergii. NCBI lineage: Eukaryota > Metazoa > Arthropoda > Malacostraca > Decapoda > Palaemonidae > Macrobrachium > Macrobrachium rosenbergii. The sequence goes on from NC_089761.1 coordinate 5,189,830, forward strand.
TGTAAATTATAAATTAGCTGCTCTCAATGCACACTTCCTTACCTACACTAATTTCTTTGTAGAATTGGTATCCTTACTGCTATCATACCTTGTCCTGTCTCCTTGTCTGGAAGAATTATCATGAAATTAAACATGATCTGACTTTCTCTGAAATTGATTTGGAATTACTTTGATTCCCGATTCTTTTCTCTTTAAATTAACTAGAGCATCCTGGCGAGGTATGTCAGTGTTATGTGTGGGCTTTGGCTAACGAGTTTTTTAATTAATTACTGTAATTTATGTAGCCCTGCTCCACCGAAAACACACGTAAACTGTTGATTGAAAACAAAAGTTACCCCCATAAGACAGACAATTACTTAATTGGATTAGGTTGCCAGTCAGAACTATGATTGAATAATTGGATTATTTCCATAGCAAATAAATTACATCAAACCCTCTTCATTACCCACCTAGTCCCAACAAAGAAAAAATGTGCTGTGATAGCGAGGAAATTACATGAACCACTTAGTCGATGTTGGACACAGTTAATTTCCCTGCTTCAGTAAAGAATAACACAACAGTGTTATTACTCTCACGGGCTACCATGCAAGTTTAGTATTGGTAAAGGATATTTCTCTTCCAAACAATGGTGATGTCAGGATCCAAGGCTTGCCTGACATTTTTACTTACACTTGACTTTCCTAATTCCTACTTACTGCACGGGAATAGCTTATGCAATTTCACTAGGCAACGATCATTATTCATAAACTAGACTTCTTAAAAGAAATACAGTTATACCAAGTTCTCTCTTAAATGGTGGTTGAAGGAAAAAATGGAAAATAAGTACAGAGGAAGAGTTTCTAGCAATCAGCAATACTTGTCAATTCCAGACTTACCGTTCACGTGAGGTTGCTTGCACAATGCAACTGATGATCTGAATTCTCGAAGAACGCGTATTGTCAATTCACTTAGTAAAAACAACAGACAGAAAAAGGACAAAGGACAGAGTTGCTGGGAGTACGGATGCTTGCTCTTTTTACGATGGTCGGTCTCTCTCTGCTGGTCGTCAGGTCAGGTTCCTTTGGCAACGCATGTATGTAGCCTCTGGCAGTATGAAAATTTGACAAAACATCGCCAAATGCATAGAACAGGGGAAAAGGAAGCTTAAGACCACCTTTACTAGAGTGGGTTGGTAAAAACACTCCCTGTGGGTTAGGTCCCTAATGCTAACCTATCTGCTACTAAAGGAGGTTACTATTTTGAAAACACAGCCTACCTCCCTGCCTGCATTCTTCTAGCCTGACAGAGACGCTGTTCTGTCTTTGTTAGAATAATATCCCAACTAAAATAATGCAGAGGGGCAAACAGCAGAATATTATATATATATATATATATATATATATATATGAATATATATATATATATATATATATATATATATATATATATATATATATATATATATATATATATATATATATATATATATGTAATAGACTACGAGAACAAGTTAGAACAATTGCTAAATGATGAAAACACATATAAGGCTTGCAACAAAAAACAGGACATTAGAGGGGTACAGTGCAATTTTAACAAAAAAGTGAGGGAAGCGTTAACAAAAATCCTCGAAAAAACTAAGAGAAAAGAATTAGAACATAGAGTAAAATCAGTGGAAAGTCCAGAGATCCCATATATTTATGGTAACCCTGAGATCCACAAGGAAGGGTGCCCGCTAAGACCGATCGTGGCATCGACGAGATCACCGCAGAGGAGGCTGGAGAAATTTCTTTCCAACATAATGGGAAAAAGGGCATTTAGAGCATAACATGAACTTCTTCTTCTTCTTTTAACGTGCATTTTTTCCATTTTTGTATGGGGGCACGATGCCTTCTTTTGAAGGACTTTTGAAACCTGTAGTCTCGATCGGCTGCCCTGCCTGACATGAAGCGTATGTTTTCATGTATACCATGACCCAACGCCCTTTCTTCCCAGCAGTGAGTTATTCCAAAAGTTAACGTGTGAGATGTTTATGTTTTAGAAGGTGTTGTAGTGGCTTTGTTTTGTGTGTATTTAGTCTGTAACACCCACTTGCTTTTTAAGCAAACCTATCCGTTGATTACATATATAATCCCGGGATGTCTACACGGATCCTGTGCCTCTCTGAACGATTTGAACCGCGCCCAGACCTCTAAAGTCCAAAGCTGCTGCTGACGACTGAGGAAATAGAAATAACATGAACCTGATAGATGAATTATCCAAAAATATAAAAAGACTGTAAATTTGGTTTGGATGTAACTTCCTGTTCACTAATACCAGTCAAGACGACGATGGAAATAATAAAAAGAATATGGGGAGGGTTTTAATGCGACATGGAAATTTTAATAAAACTGCTAACAGCGGCCCTAAGCGTTAATGTTTTCAAGCGGGGCGAAAACCATTATATACAAAAAAATGGCGTTGTCACGGGTTCAAGTTTTTCACCAATTCTAGCTAATATCTTTATGGAATGGTTTGAAAAGGAAGAGGTAGGCAAAGAAATAAAGGGAACTTAAATATTGTAAAATGGGTAAGATACGTGGATGACATCTTGATTATTTACAAGGGAGAAAGGGAAGATCTACACAAGTTCCTAGAAAACATAAATAAACTAAATGAACACATCAAGTTCACAAAAAAAGAAGAGAAGGAGGGAGAAATTCCTTTCTTGGATGTCCTGGTCAAGAGAGAAGGGGAAAATTTAAAATTCAAGATATATAGGAAGAAGACACACCAATTCACACATACATAGGTTCTCCAGTCATAGGAAAGAAATGAAAATAGGATTAATGACAGGGTTGGCTATAAAGGCTTATATGATTTGCAGTCCCAGTTTTTTAGACGAAGAGCTGGATTACCTGAGGGAGAGTTTTAGGAGATTAGGCTACCCGAAGTATTGGTGGGAGTGGGCACACATCAAAGCAAGGAAAAACTATTTTGGGGAGAGGGAAAGGATAAAAAAGGAAAATTTGGTAGGGAAGAAAATAATTACAGTCTGGGACAACAACTCTATTGCACCCATCAACAGAAAGCTAGATAATTTCAAATTGATAGGCAGCTACAAAAACACCATTAGGAATAAAACAGTTAGAAACAGAAAGTTGGTAGAAGGGGAAGAGATTAGAGGGGGGGTATATACGGCAGCGTGTCTACAGTAGACTGTGAAGAAGGGTACTATGGCAAAACTGGCAAATCATGTAAAGAGCGAAGCAAACAACATCTGCAGAACATAAGGCATTACAATCAGATGTCATCAGTTTCAAAAACTATTGGGAAAATGATCATAAAACAGACTGGGAAAAAATTAATTTTTTGTACAGGGACACCAACAAAACGGCCAGACTGGTTGTAGAGAACGCCTTCTTAACTTGCACCAACAACATAATGGTAGAGGGAACACCGGAAATGGCTCTGAAGACAGAATATCTAGAAAAATCGTATACTCCACAGTAGCAAGGAAACGAAGGAAAAATGCAAGTCAACGCGCGGAAAACGGACATCTGGAAGAAGAAGGGAGCAGAGAAAGAACAAGATCACGAGGAGGAGCTAGGTAATTATAGGATTTAAAAGTACCCAGCACACAGATATAAATTCAGCTGGACTATGCATCCGCTAATTGTACAGATACTTGATAATGTAGACCGTTTGTCCAAGAAAGCTTGTAACTTTTTCTGAAAAAATACTCCATTATATACCATCCAGTTTCAATGAGGTCCTTTTAATATATATATATATATATATATATATATATATATATATATATATATATATATATATATATATATATATATATATATATATATTTATATTTATATATATACATATATATATATGTATATATGAGATGTATTATATCATATAGGTATATATATATAGAATATATATATATAGAGCCATATATATATATATATATATAATTATATAGAATATATGATACATATATATAGTATATATGTATGTATGTATAGACAATATAAATATATATATATATATATATATATATATATATGTGTGTGTGTGTGTGTGTATACATACATACACACACATTACAAGATATATATATATATATATATATATATATATATATTATATGGTATATATATATATATATATATATATATTAAAAAGACAATTCTAGCTAATAAGAAAAAATGATTTGATTTGGAAGAGGTGGGCAAAATGAATAAAGGGAACTTAAATATCATAAAATGGGTAAGATGTGGATGACATCTTGTTTTATTTACAAGGGAGAAAGGAAGATCTACACAAGTTTTTAGAAAACATAAATAAACTAAATGAACACATCAAGTTCACAACAGAAGAAGAGAAGGAGGGAGAATTCCTTTCTTGGATGTCCTGGTCAAGAGAGAAGGGGAAAATTTAAAATTCAAGGTATATAGGAAGAAGACACACACCAATTCCACATACATAGGTTCTCCAGTCATAGGAAAGAAATGAAAATAGGATTAATGAAGGTTGGCTATAAAGGCTTATATGATTTTAGTCCCATTTTTTTAGACGAAGAGCTGGATTACCTGAGGGAGTTTTGGAGATTAGGCTACCTAGTATTGGTGGGAGTGGGCACACATCAAAGCAAGGAAAAACTATTTTGGGGAGAGGGAAAGGATAGAAAAGGAAAATTTGGTAGGAAAGAAAATTTACAGTCCCCGGAAACAACCCTATTGCACCCATCAACAGAAAGCTAAATAATTTCAAATTGATAGGCAGCTACAAAAAACACCATTAGGAATAAAACAGTAAGAAACAGAAAGTTGGTAGAAGGGGGAAGAGATTAGAGGGGGTATATACGGCAGCGTGTCTACAGTAGACTGTGAAGCTGGTACAAGGACAAACTGGCAAATCATGTAAAGAGCAAGCAAACAACATCTGCAGAACATAAAGGCATTACAATCAGATGTTCAGTTTCAAAAACTATTGGGAAAATGATCATAAAACAGACTGGGAAAAAATTAATTTTTGTACAACACCAACAAAACGGCCAGACTGGTTGTAGAGAACGCCTTCTTGCACCAATTAATTTTAAATAATGGTAGAGGGAACACCGGAAATGGCTTTGAAGACAGAATATCTAGAAAAATCGTATACTCCACAGTAGCAAGGAAACGAAAAAAATGCAAGTCAACGCGCGGAAAACGGACATCTGGAAGAAGAAGGGAGCAGAGAAAGAACAAGATCAGGAGGAGCTAGGTAATTATAGGATTTAAAGTACCCAGCACAGAGATATAAATTCAGCTGGACTATGCATCCGCTAATTGTACAGATACTTGATAATGTAGACCGTTTGTCCAAGAAAGCTGCAACTTTTCTGAAAAAATACTCCATTAGATACCACCAGTTTCAAGAGGTCCTTTTTAATATATGTATATGTATATTATATTTTATATATATATAATATAATAATATATATATATATATATATATATATATATATATATTATAATATATATATATATATGATATATATATATATATTATATATATATAATATTTATATATACATAAAGAAATGTCATATATGCAGTTTGTATGTATGTAACTTATATATATATATATATATATACCAGTAAATATATATATATGGATATATAATAAAAGATATATGGAGGATATACATATACATGCGACATGTATGTATCATGACGTTTTATATAATAATGCTAATATATAGCCCTCATATATATATATATATTATAATGTATTTCAATGTGTGTGTGTGTATACATACATACATTATACACAGTATTATATATATATATATATATATATATATATATATATATATATATATATATATATTAAAAGGACCAATTCTAGCTAATATCTTTATGAAATGATTTGAAAAGGGAGAGGTGGGCAAAATGAATAAAGGGAACTTAAATATCATAAAATGGGTAAGATATGTGGATGACATCTTGTTTATTTACAAGGGAGAAAGGGAAGATCTACACAAGTTTTTAGAAAACATAAATAAACTAAATGAACACATCAAGTTCACAACAGAAGAAGAGAAGGAGGGAGAAATTCCTTTCTTGGATGTCCTGGTCAAGAGAGAAGGGGAAAATTTAAAATTCAAGGTATATAGGAAGAAGACACACACCAATTCATACATACATAGGTTCTCCAGTCATAGGAAAGAAATGAAAATAGGATTAATGACAGGGTTGGCTATAAAGGCTTATATGATTTGTAGTCCCAGTTTTTAGACGAAGAGCTGGATTACCTGAGGGAGAGTTTTAGGAGATTAAGGCTGCCTAGTATTGGTGGGAGGGGCACACATCAAAGCAAGGAAAAACTATTTGGGGAGAGGGAAAGGATAGAAAAGGAAAATTTGTAGGAAAGAAAATAATTACAGTCCCCGGACAACAACCTATTGCACCCATCAACAGAAAGCTAAATAATTTCAAATTGATAGGCAGCTACAAAAACACCATTAGGAATAAAACAGTTAGAAACAAAGTGTCGGTAGAGGGGAAAGAGATTAAAGGGTGTGGTGTATATGGCAGCGTGACTAGACTATGAAGAAGGGTACTATGGTGAAACTGGCAAATCATGTAAGGAGCCAAGCAAACAACATCTGCAGAACATAAGGCATTATAATCAGACGTCGGCAGTTGCCAAACACTGTTGGGAAAATGATCACAGAATAGACTGGGAAAATATGAGTTTTCTGTACAGGAACACCAACAAAACGGCCAGACTGGTTGTAGAGAACGCCTTCTTAACTTGTGCCAACAACACTATGGCAGGGAACACCGGAAACGGCTTTGAAGACAGAATATCTAGAAAAATCGTATACTCCACAGTAGCAAGGAAACGAAGGAAAAACGCGAGAGAACGCACGGAAAACGAACACCTAGAAGAAGGGAGCAGCGAAAGACCAAGATCAAAAGGGGGTGGGGGTCACACAGGAGGAGCTAGGCTATTATAGGATTAAAAGTACCCAGCACACAGATATAAATACAGCTGGACTACGCGTGTCTGCTCATTGTATGGATACTTGATAATGTGGACTGTTTGTCCAAGAAAGCTTGTAAATTTCATATAAAACTCCATTAGATACCATCCAGTTTGAATGAGGTCCTTTTAGTAATGTATATATATATATATATATATATATATATATATATATATATATATATATATATATATATATATATATATATATATATATATATATATATATATATATATATATATATATATATATATATATATATATGAAAATAAGAAGGCCCATAAAACACTATTTAAACGTTGAAACCATATATTTCGGGCACTTGTTTCTGTGCCCTGTTCACTCAAGAATATGGACAGGTGGAAAGTTACAATGGTATATATACAAAAACATGAAGGTGTGGCCTTGGGCCTTCGATGTTGAGGAGGTGGCGTTTCTTAGAAGGAGGAGAATTGACCAAATTCCCTAGTGGTTTTGGCCTCATTAGCTCCCGTTTGGCGATGGATCAAATGTCGCGTTTCTTGGGTCATCTTCTTCAAGAGGGTGGAGGATTAAGGTGTCAATGGCGTCCGATTTCCAATGTCCTCCTGACAAGGTTCATATTGTTGGTTTGATTGATGATAGCAGATTCAGCATCTTTCTTTTTATAATGGACAGCTTCTCTTGAAAACCAACTCGCCCCTCCAGTTAATGACATGCCCTGTATTTCTAATATGTAGGAAAATTCCCAAACTCTCCGAAGCGTAACGTACAATCTTTTGTGCTCTGTTATTCTTTTTGCGAGAGCGATCTACCTGTCTCGCCTACATAAATGTCATGACAATTACTACACGGTATCTTGTAACTCGGCTTCTTCCCTTTTGTTATTTAAGTATAATTTAACGAGCGAACTCCCGATGGATTTGGGATAATGGAAAATGAAAGGATTATCAGAACTGAGTTGCTCGGTGGCCTTTTGGATGTTTTCATCGTATGGAAGCTTTATTTTGTTGTTAAAATCTATTTGTCTATTGTCAAGTGGGACCTCTGTAGTATATTTTATTTGCTTTATTAATAGCCCTCTCGATAATGTGTGGTGGATAGAGCAGTTGCGTTAGGTGTTGGCGGATCGTGTTAAATTCTTGATCCAGGTACTCATTTGAACATATCCTAAGTCCTCTGAGGAATAGGATTTTGCACCCTACCATGATTTTTACGGAGACGTCGTGGTAGCTTAAAAATGAATGTAGGGAACAGCGAAGGTGGGTTTTCATATACTGTAAATGCATCACCTGTTCTGTTTTCTTATGATCAGTACATCTAAGAACAGCAGTTTTCGTCCTTTTCCCATTCTGTTTTAAATTTTATGGTCGGAACATGCGAATTTAGCCTATTAAAAATTCTTAAAGTCCCCCCAGCTATTGTCCCAGAAGTAAAAAATATCATCTACATATCTAAGCCAGATCATGTTACAGGGGTTTGATAGACGACAAAAGTTCTGTTTCGAAATATTCCATGCACAAGTTTGCTAGAGAAGGGTGATAGGGGACTTCCCATGCTACAGCCAAATTTTTGTTTGTAAAAATTACCATTGAAAGAAAACACGTTGTTAGTTACACAGAGGTTGATAAGTTTTAAAGTTTTATCATGCCAAGAGGAAAATGGTCTTCTCATATGGTTGTAACTTCCTCCTGAAAAACAACACGTCGGCAATCAGGACTTTAGTAAATAATGAATCGACGTCTAGACTGAGCAGTTTGATGTTGTTTGAGGGGATGTTTAAACTATTAAATTTTTGTACAAAATCTTCTGCATGTTTGACGTGGGAGGACACAGAAGGTTCCTAGAAAGGGTGATAACAAGTCTTGAGCCATTTTGATAATTTGTACATGAAAGAGCCCCTGCTAGATATTATGGGGCGTAAGGAATCCCATCTTTATGTGTTTTGGGAGGCCGTAAAAATAGGGAGAGAGGGTTGATTACCTTGAATGTCAGAAAGTAATTCTATGTCTTTTTATTGCCCCCTATGGTTCTAACTGATTTGTTAAACTGAGCAGCAATATTTGTTGTGGGATCTTTCGTTAATTTGTCGTTTAGGTCTCCGCATCGTTTAGAAGTTCTTGAACTTTATTGATGTATGTCTCCTTGTCTAACAGAACTATTTTCCGTCTTTGTCAGATTTTGTGATGATGATATCCCCCTTTTCTTAAGCTAACTAATGCATTTTGGAATCTTTTCAGGAGCGAATTTTGTTGTTATTTTTGCTCCAAGACATTTAGCAAAATGCCTTTGAGACATGCCTCTTTCTTGTCATAGTTGTTTTTTGCAAAATGTTTATCTTGGCCTTCCCAATAATGTGCTGAATCTCTAACCATCCCCTCACTGCAGAAGAACAGACCGTTTTAAATCTTGGAGTTTCATTCGCTCTAAAACCTGGTCCCTGAGAGTAATCTTAATTTCTAGTTGCTTTTGATAAACATTTTGCAAAAAACAACTATGACAAGAAAGAGGCATGTCTCAAAGGCATTTTGCTAAATGTCTTGGAGCAAAATAACAACAAAATTCGCTCCTGAAAAGATTCCAAAATGCATTAGTTAGCTTAAGAAAAGGGGGATATCATCATCACAAAATCTGACAAAGACGGGAAAATAGTTCTGTTAGACAAGGAGACATACATCAATAAAGTTCAAGAACTTCTAAACGATGAGAGAGACCCAGTGACAAATTAACGAAAGATCCCACAACAAATATTGCTGCTCAGTTTAACAAATCAGTTAGAACCATAGGGGGCAATAAAAAAGACATAGAATTACTAGAGACATTCAAGGTAATCAACCCCTCTCTCCCCTATTTGGCCTCCCTGAAAAACACATAAAGATGGGATTCCTTTACGATATAATATCTAGCAGGGGCTCTTTCATGTACAAATTATCAAAATGGCTCGCAGACTTGTTATCACCCTTTCTAGGAACCTTCTCATCCTCCCACGTCAAACATGCAGAAGATTTCATACAAAAATTTAATAGTTTAAACATCCTCAAACAACATCAAACTGCTCAGCCCAGACGTCGATTCATTATTTACTAAAGTCCCGATTGCCGACGTGTTGTTTTTCTTAGAGAGGAAGTTACAACCATATGAAGACCATTTTCCTCTTGGCATGATAAAACTTTAAAACTTATCAACCTCTGTGTAACTAACAACGTGTTTTCTTTCAATGGTAATTTTTACAAACAAAAATTTGGCTGTAGCATGGGAAGTCCCCTATCACCCCTTCTAGCAAACTTGTACATGGAATATTTCTTTTGAAACAGAACTTTTGTCGTCTATCAAAACCCATAACATGATCTGGCTTAGATATGTAGATGATATCTTTACTTTCTGGGACAATAGCTGGGGGACTTTAAGGAATTTTTTTAATAGGCTAAATTCGCTAGTTCCGACCATAAAATTTAAAACAGAATGGGAAAAGGACGGAAAACTGCCGTTCTAGATGTACTGATCATAAGAAACAGAACAGGTATGCATTTACAGTATATAGAAAACCCACCTTCGCTGTCTCCTACATTCATTTCTTAAGCTACCACGACGTCTCCGTAAAAATCATGGTAGGGTGCAACCTATTCCTCAGAGGACTTAGGATATGTTCAAATGAGTACCTGGATCAAGAATTTAACACGATCCGCCAACACCTAACGCAACTGCTCTATCCACCACACATTATCGAGAGGGCTATTAATAAAGCAAATAAAATAATATACTACAGAGGTCCCACTCACAACAGACAAATAGATTTCAACAACAAAATAAAGCTTCCATACGATGAAAACATCCAAAGGCCACCGAGCAACTCAGTTCTGATAATCCTTTCATTTTCCATTATCCCAAATCCATCGGGAGTTCGCTCG